>NC_133769.1:307593294-307614173 GCF_003597395.2 Chelonoidis abingdonii | reverse complement strand
TGTGGACGGGTACAGCGTTAAATTGATTTAACTCTGTTAAAATCGGTTGAACAGAGTAGTGTAGACCAAATCAAAGACAGGTGCATGTTGGCTTTCCTATGAAGAGATGGAAATCTAAGTAATAAATTACAGGCTTTCTGACCACTGCACGACAGTACAGCTCTGTGGTGCAAGACTGGAGACTGGGAGGGTCAGGGGTGGGGGGAGAATTGGCTGAAGCCTCCCTATTAATGATTCATGAGTGGTTGGGAGATCATTCATGTAACAGAGTTGGGTGTGTCTCTGCCTCTGGATGTCTATGTAAGTGTAGTGCCTGTCAGAAGTTTGCAACTTGACATTAGCATTACACTGTGAGGGCTGATCCTGCTTGGTGGGACAGAGGCCTCAGTAGTTCCACGTTCCAGGTTGCATCCTAGGGACCCCATCCCAGAGGGTGGTTCATGACCACCCTGCCATCGCGCTACATGGAACAGAACAGGGAGCATGCACTGTAATATATTTAAATTCCATTTGAGGGGAAATCTGGATAACAAGAAACAACTGCAGACAGATGCCAGCAGGGCATGGAGTCTAACAAAATAATAGACAACTGGCTGAAGCAAAATGGGAAATTCCATGGCAAAAATGCTGAATTCCATGGTACAATGCAAAAACCTGTCAGATTCCACAACCACAGAATTATATAGTCTACAGGACCTTGACTGAGATAAATGAGGCAGTTTCCTCATTGTTATATTATTATTAGAGCTATTGTTTCAAGCTGTCTGCAGATTCAGGTAAGGACCACTGCATCAATTTTTGGTTGGTTTCCAGATGATGAGAGATTAATAAGATTGAGACTTTTCAGTTTGGAAAAGAGATGATTAAGGGGGGATATAACAGAGGTCTATAAAATCATGACTGGTGTGGAGAAAGTAAATAAGGAAGTGCTATTTATTCCTTCTCATGTCAAGAACTTGGTGTCACCAAATGAAATTAATAGGCAGCAGGTTTAAAAACAACAACAAAAGGAAGCATTTCTTCACACAATATAGTCAACCTGTGGAACTCTTTGCCAGGGGATGTTGTGAAGTCCAAGACTGTAGCAGGGTTCAAAAAAGAACTAGATAGATTCATGGAGGATAGGTCCATCAATGGCTATTAGCTAGGATGAGCAGGGACGTTGTCCCTAGCCTCTGTTGCCAGAAGCTAGGAATGGGCAACAGGGGATGGATCACTTGAATTGTTCTGTTCATTCCCTCTGGACAGCCTGACATTGGTCCTGTCAGAAGACAGGCTACTGGGCGAGATGTACCATTGATCTGTTCTTATGTTCTTAAGTTTATGTTTCAGAGATTATCTTGACAATCATAAGGGATAAAAGGGTATTTTTTGTTTTAACAAAAGGATGGAAAAAGGGAGAAAACGATGGGGAGATGACAATTTGTGACCTGTTTGCGAGCCCCTGGAAAATTACAAGCTCTGACTGGGACCACTGGTCTAGGGGATAGTTTGTCAAACTAGGACTCTGTTGACCTTGATTCTATTCCTGTTATTGACCTGCTCTGTGATATTTAGTAGCATCGCCTCTCTTTCCATTCCCACCCTTTCTGTATCTTGTCGGTTTAGACTGTAAGATCTTCAGGACAAGGATTGTCTCTTACTGTGTGTTTCTATGGTGCCTAGCACAATGACACCTCGTCTCATTTGTGGCATCTAGACACTATTGTAATATAAGCAATCATTACTAAAAATAATAAGGACCAGCCAGGGTCAAATTTCTATCCCCCTCATGGCGGCACATCTCATTGTCAGTTCTGCTGCACAAACATGAGGCCTGATCTGGGGACACGTGGAATGTACTCCACTCCCATTGGCTCCAAAAAAGAACAGTAGGCAGTCAGTACCTTGCAGGGCCACGCTCTTGCCTAGGCAGATAATTCCCAATGCCACTATGTTTCAAGAAGCAATAATACATTGAAATAAAAAGCATATTTATATTTGTTTGTTGTCTTTAGAAGCTGATTCTCTTTACAACATGTCACATTTCCTGAATAAACAGAATATTTTAATAATCCAGAATGCATTTGATAGAACTATTTGAATTGCCTCTTGTGATCGACAGTATCTTCCATACATTATAATCCTTTTTGGAGATAGTAAGTGTAAGTTTTCCTAGAAGCTTTCAGAATCACTATAAAAGAGTCAGGTAATGACAATTCTTTCAAAACATGCTTTTCATGTTCTCATAAAAACCCTCTATATATTTTGTGGAGATTCTTACTTTCAAACTCAACTCACAACCCCCCAAACTGGTATGTGTGTCACCATCAAACAAAAATCCTTTTATGGAGGGAGTAAAACACAAAGGGCACTATGAATAGTAAAAAAAAGAGAAAAAAATCACCCCAAACACCCTTTATCAAGGGAAGAGAACATGAATGTGCTTATTATCATTATTTTATGGACAGATGGATAAACCCTCTTCAAGAATTCAATTCACGTTGCTATTCTTTTGAGCACAATAGGGGAAAAACACCTCAATTACTCACTATTCACAACATTAGCAAAATTGATATTTATAGCAAATGCATGGGCGCAATCTAGATCTGAATCTGACGTCTTGTCATAGTATACCACTTGCATCAAAGAGCCCTCTTATTGACAGCTTTGCTTGCTTTCTGTATTCATCTTTTGCCTTATAATCCTGAAAAATCCCCAGTGAAAAAGAAAGTTTTAAAGCCTTCTGAAAAATTAGTAAAATGCTCTAAGATGATCCACCTGCTTTAAAATTGCAGTTATACTAACCTTTACATAATCAGCTTTCCTATGGGGAAACTTCAAAGCAAGTCAGCTACCTGCAAAGTGCTGCCACATGTAGTGGTAGGGTTAGAAGGGGAGAGGATTGACAGCAGGAAGGAGAGATGGTAGGTAGGGAGTGGAATACAGGTTTTAGCTGCCTTATTGCTAAAACTTATATAAGTTACTATTTCAATTGTATTTTTAAAGGGAAGAATTTTTCACTACTTTTTTGTTGTTATTTTTAGACACTGGCCATATTTATAATATAGGGTTATTGATCCAAATGTTTTTCCAAGTTATGCATGGATCTTGCATGGAAGGAAATAATTCCTGACATCCTGTACTCAACTTGTGCGCCCAGAAACAACTGGAGCCCCTGTGCTCTCCAGAGAGGCAGGGCTTTTCCCTGCTAGCGCTCCCAAAGGTGCTAGACTCCTCCAAAGAACAGGGGAGTGGCACCACCTCCCTACTGCATATCGCAAAGGAAAGCATGGTGCACTTTGGTGTAATACAGCCACTCCCACTGCACTCTAGAAAGCTAAGGGAGGCATTGGCCCTTCATAAAGTGTGGGACCTTTTAGAGTGCCCCTGGAGCAGAGCAGGTCTACACTATAGCCAACATGAGCCTGAGCCTTAACAGCACAATGTTGCTCCTTTGTAAATGAAATTAGGGGATGATGAATCTGGTTGTTTCATACTTTTGTTTCAGTGAAGATGTATCACTTAAAGAAAACCCAACCATTGACTACAAACACAGCTTTTGAACACTCAGTGCTCAAAGCCATGTTTTATAGTGCATTTTCAACAGATAGTTAAACAAAAAGCGTAAACAAACCCTTCAGGGACTTTGTGTATAGAGGTGTGTACAGTTAATAGCGTGCCTTTGGAACATTTCCCAGCAGCAAAGTTCCATGCTCCCTGATACAAACACTGCAGCAACCTCATTCTTTCAACCTCTGTCAGATAAAATGCTGTCCCTCCTGCTTCTTGAGAAACTGGACCTGTGTTTGGGCAGCATCTAGGAATTCTGAGCCAGATCCTCATGTGCTACAGTTAAAACTCATTTACTCTGAAATCAGTGGAAACAATTTTCAAAAGTGCCTAAGGCCCAGATTCTGAAAGGTATTTAGGCACCTAACTCCCATGGAAATTATTCATTCATTCATTCATTTCAATGGTCATTACCTACCTAAATACCTTTCAGGATTTAGGCTTAAGTGATTTAGGTGCCTGTGCACTATTGATTTACATAGGACCTTGGTACCTAAATCATCAAGGCACTTTGGAAAATTTTGCCCAATGGTGTTGTGGCTCAATGTATTTGTATTTCTAGGAGCAAGTGTTTGTTAGCTGGATATTGTGAGGCACTAGGCCAGGGATCGACAACCTTTGGCATGAGACTCACCAGGGTAAGGCCCCTGGCATGCCGGACCAGTTTGTTTACCTCCCGCATCCTCAGGTTTGGCCGATCGCATCTCCCACTGGCTGCGGTTCACTGCTCCAGGTCAGTGGGGGCTGCGGGAAGTAGCGCAGGCTGAGGGATGTGCTGGCCGCCACTTCTCGCCACCCCTATTGGCCAGGAATGGCAAACCACAGGCAGTAGGAGCTGCAATCAGCCAAATCTGTGGATGCGGCACATAAACAAACTGGTCCGGCCTGCCAGGGAGCTTACACTGGCAGGCCGCGGGCCAAAGGTTGCTGATCCCTGCACTAGGCACTATCAACTACCATTAAGTTTAGTAGAGATTATGTACATATCATCATCTCACAAATTAGGCCCTAAAGCATGCAACCATATTAGGAAAATAAGCATATTTGGTTCTTTTTCATATATTAGTTAATGGGTGGGCCCAGATTCTCAATTCCTCCTAATCTCAATGGGAGTAAGATGCCACAGTACCTTTTATTAACACATGTGAAGTTCCAATGTGGACAAGTCAGTTTGCAGTTTTCACACATTAGCAAGTCAAGGTAAACACTAGTGCAGAGCATGTGTTAATTGTACAAATGCCTTGTCCACACTAGGGTTTTGCCATGAGCTAGTTACCACGTGTTAGATACAACTTTTTTTTTTTTTAGTGGAGACAAGGTTGTGGTAGGAAATGTCTGAAGATCTTGAGGCATCTCTGTGTCCGCAATATACCTATTAGCCTGTAGTGCTCCTGAAGAAAAGACGTTTAAGTTCCTCTCAAGGGGGAGCGTTCACAGTTGTCAATTTTCACGTGGTATATAAACACCCGAACTTTCACAATAAGCCAAAAATATGGTTAATCCCATTTCAAAAGAAGGCAATAACAAGCCAATCCCTAAGAACCCCAACACTCTATGCAAATCGATCTCTCTGGTGTGCAGTCTGGGACTGTGATGGCTCTGCTGTGCACCCTTGACTCTCTCCCTTGTCCCTGCTTGCCAGAAGCCAATAAAAAAGAAAAAGCTACAAGCTACAAGGCAAACAAACAGCAAGCTACAAGCCAAAAACTAGCCAAGAAGGAACTCACAAGCCAGTCAAGCCAAAACCGAGGTCAATTTCTGCGGGGTTTTTTTTTTGTGGGTTTGGCATGTCTGGGAGGGTTGCTGTTTTGCGGCACATGGCCTCACTAGAGCCATTTTTAAGGTACTAGGTCTGCCAAGAAGCAAGAAGTCAGATATGCATTTGAAATATTCCCTTCCCTGCCTTAGGTGTTCACCTGTTCGGTGATAGTGGTGGTGGCATGTGTGTACGTGTGTGTGCAGTTCTGCAACCACTATGTGAACTTTTACAGTAAACAGTTTGGTTTGGAAACCTTCACTGGAGTGGGGCAGAACCTGCTGTCATTGCACAACAAGGAGCAAAGGCGTGTTTCTGAGGCCCCTGAAGCCTGTATATTTTCTGAATGCAACAAAACTATATGGACAACTGTGGTAAGGAATGTTGTACCAGTCCACTGTGCAAGTTCACAATATTCAATAACCTTGTCATTTTTCATTTCTCACCTGTGGTAGTGTTGTGCAGTGGTTGCACATTAAGCTGCAGGGGAAAGAAAGCCTGTGTAAATACAGGTTAAAGAGCTCCTAAATTGTATTTGATGCTTTCTACTAGGCAGGCGTGTATTTCTTTATTTGTGAGTGCGTGTTATCTTTGTTTCAGCCATTACATCTAAAATACAGGGAAGAGGAAGAAAGGATATAGGCTTTAAAAAGTCTATTGATATAAAATAAAAACAAGACCCATAAGGACCAGGGAGGGGGAAAAGCCATAAAAGAGAATGAAAGTACAAGGCTAACTTTGAAGCTAGAGATCTCCAACAGTGTACTTGCAAAAGGAACATTAGCATATGCCCCATGAATAAGTCAAAATGTAGTTGTGGTGACAGTCATGTACCCAGAGTGGATTTATGTCAACGTGTACCTTTACATGATGCACAGAGAAAGATGAGAAAGTTCAGATCTACATTCAAACAGCCCAGATCTGTTTCTAACATGGAGTATTTTTAGCTAGTAGATTTAGATTATAGTTTCTCTATTCTGCACTCTGCTTTTACCCTTCATGTAGGGTATAAAAGTTCTGGAGCTGATTTAACTTGCATCAGCTGGCATGGGCCCCAAAGGAACCTCTTACAGGCAGTACCAGGTTTACTATGGCACCAGTGGCTCCATGGAGCCGGGCCCATGCTCAAAAGGGGCTCCCAAGTGCTCTGCTTGAATTGTGACCTGAGACCCCACAGCCCACTGACTCCCACCTTACCTCCCCCCACCACTTGCTCCTCTTGGTCTGCCCACCAGCCAGCCAAGGGCTCCTCTCCATCCCCTGGCCCCACTCACTGGCTTCTCTCTGCCTCCTGGCAGTCTCTGCTTCCCACCACCTGTGGGGCCCCACCTGTCTCCCTGGAGCTGAGCTGCCTGAGACTGATGCAGAAGCCTGGCCAATCTCAGCACATTGGGCAGGGGTACTGTTTGGGGCTTGGCTGGGCCCATCCAGGCAAGTGGGTCCTGACAGAGCCCGGGCCAGGCAGGCACTGGCCTGGCTGATCACACCACTTCTGAGAGGCTGGAGTGATTCTCCACCCTGGGACCAGCCCTGGCGGCTCAGCCCGGCAGACACAGTCGCCTCCCAGCAGGGCCAATGAATGGGGCTGGTAGGCAGGGCATGGGTCTCTGGAGAGCCTGGAGTGGGTGCTGCATTGTGAGGTGGCAGGGCAGATCTCTGTGTGTTGGGGCACTAGGGAGTGGGAGTTCTGTGCTTGGCAGTTGTAGTGTTGTGCAGGGCGCTGTGCATTTGTGGCAGGGTCGGGGGGGCACTGGGCATAGCAAGTTGGGGGGGGGGCTTTGACCGTAGGGAATCGGGGAGGTGCCGGTGTTGGGCAGGGGGGCTATGTGACCTTGCCTAGGCTCACCCCAAGGGGAAGGGGCATGCTGGCAGCACAGTGCTGGGAAGGCCATTGTGCATCTGACAACTGCTCATTTGTAAATAGTTCCCAGCACTGGGCTGAGAGGAGGGGGGCTGCTCCTGCCATGCCATATTGCACCTGACTGGCCCCTCGCTCTGGGGACGTACCCACCTGCACCAGGATCTATTGCTCCCATGGGGGGCCCACCAAAGGTTAATCCCACTCTGCTTACAGGTAAGCATAGTAAGAGTGTGTTGTATTCATCCAGCTCCTTCCAGGTTCCTTCCTGTCCCTGGTATGATTCTGAAGCACCCTCTATACTGGGGGTTGCTGGGAGGGTGATGTGGGAACTGGCATAACTAGCTCCACACCTACATTAAAAGGAGGTTCAGCAGGGTAGGGAATCTGCTTAATTAGCTTCAAAAAAAGCCAAAATGAAAGTCACAGTGATTGAAATGAGCTTAGGATCTGGCCTGTTAAAGACCAGCAGGAAGGGCTTAGGTTGTAACAAGTCTATAGTTTGTACTAACATTTTATTTATTTATTTATTTATTTATTTGGGCCCTGTCCTGCTGGGTGCTGTTGCTCTCCCCGCTGTTGCTCTTTCCCCACTCAGGCTGCTCTGCTCCATGTGCACAGCCTGACTGGCAGTGACACTAATAAGATTTTCAGTCTCTAAAGTGCAGATGGTACTCTCCATGCTTCAGAGACTGTCAATTTTGTTAATTTCACTTCCTGGTCACTAGCATATGGAACAGAGCAAATGGGGAAGGGGAAGGAGTAGGAGGAGGTGCAGCAAGTCACCGAGGTGAGTGGGGATGGGGAATGATGGGGGAGTGGAAGTAACCAGGGGCTAGGAGGGGGAAAGGAGAAACAAGAATAAATATACAGTGTGAAGTCAGAAAAATAGAATGAAGAAAACATGAGATAAGAAAAGAAGAAAAGTGAATGGAAAGAAAGAAAGAAAATACAGTGAAAGGAGAGAAAAGGGGCAAAAGAGACCAGAGTGGTGGAACCTGGTGGTTGCCCTGGGGGAAGTCAGGATGTGGATAATGTTATGAGGGCCCGATACTGAGTGTGTGGGGATGGGGGAGTGGACACAGTGCATGGAAAGTAGGTGAAAGAGATCAGTGGAAAGGATATCATACATGGGGGGGGTAAGGGGGGAGTACTCATGGAGGGACGAAAACAATAAGGAGTCCTTATGGCACCTTAGAGACTAACAAATGTATTTAGGCATAAGCTTTTTTTGGGACTATAACACACTTCTTCAGATGCATGGAGTGAAAAATACAGTAGGTGGGTATAAATATACAGCATATGAAAATATAGGAGTTGCTTTACCAAGTAGGGGATCAGTGTTAATGAGGCCAATTCAATCAGGGTGGATATGGCCCATTCTCAAGAGTTGACAAGAAGGAGTGAATATCAGAGGGAAAATTACTTTTTCTAGTGATGCAGCCACTCCCACTCTTTATTCAGGCCTAATTTGATGGTGTCAAGTTTGAAAATGAATTCCAGCTCTGCAGTTTCTCATTGAAAACTATTTCAGATTTGGGGATGATTTATTACTTCAAGTCAGCTGCACTGCTATGGGTACCCACATGGCCCCACAGTATGCCAACATTTTTATGGCTGACTTAGAACAATACTTCCTCAGCTTTTGTCCCCTACAGCCACTACTCTACTTGAGCTACATTGCTGACATCATCACCTGGACTCATGCGAAGGAGACTCTTGAGGAATTCCACCAGGATTTCAACAATTTCCTCCCCACTATCAACCTCAGCCTGGACAGTTCACAAAAGCAATCCACTTCCTGGACACTACAGTGCTAATAAGACATGATGACATAAACATCACCCTATAACAGAAACCTACTGACCACTATACCTATTTACATGCCTCCAGCTTTCATTCAGACCACATCATACGATCCATTGTCAACAGCCAAGCTCTGAGATAAAATCACATTTGCTCTAATCCCTCAGAGAGAGATAAACACCTACATGATCTCTATCAAGCGTTCTTAAAACAACAATACCCACCTTGGGAAGTGAAGAAACTGATTGACAGAGCCAGAAGGGTACCCAGAAGTCACCTACTACAGGACAAGCCCAGTAAAGAAAGTAACAGAACACCACTAGCCATCACTTACAGCCCCCAACTAAAACCTCTCCAGTGTACCATCAAGGATCTACAACCTATCCTTAAAGACGATCCCTCACTCTCACACACTTTGGGAGACAGGCCAATCCTCACTTACAGACAGCCTTCCCCCATCCTGAAGCAAATACTCACCAGCAACTACACATCACACGACAGAAACACTAACCCAGGAACCAATACCAGCAACAAACTCCATTGCCAAGTCTGTCGGCATATCTATTCAAGGGACACCATCATAGGACCTAACAACATCAACCACATCATCCGAGGCTCTTTCACCTGCACATCTACCAATGTGATATATGCCATCATGTGCCAGCAATGCCCCTCTACCATGTACATTGGCCAAACTGGACAGTCTCTACGCAAAAGAATAAATGGACACAAATCAGACATCAAGAATCGTAACATTCAAAAACCAATAATAGAGCACTTCAGTCTCCCTGAACACTCAATAACAGACTTAAAAGTGGACAATAAAAAAAACCTTCAAAAACAGACTTTGCTGTATGTTGCATGTTCTGTAAAGATTATGCTGGCGGTATTATGGACTATGGTGGTGGGCTTGTTTTGTTAAGGTTTGTGTGCACAGGATTTTGGTAATAATTTATCCCCACAAGGGCTATATTTATACTTGCGAAGACTCTGTCGACTATGTAGGGGACTCTGAAGGAGGGAAACTGAGGCTAGGGTGACCAGCTGTCCTGATTTTATATGGTTAGTCCTGATATTTAGGGCTTTGTCTTATGTAGGTGCCTATTATCCCCCAACCCATGTCCCAATTTTTCATACTTGCTCTCTGGTCACTCTAACTGAGGCAGATGTGTCTTTCAGGCCATGGCCTGCTGAGGAAGGGTAGTACTCCATTCAGGGTCACCCTATAACAACACCATTGCTGCTGAAGGAAGTTTGTCTTTTTTTGATAAAAAATGTTCATTGTAATATTCAGGGGTAAATTCTAAAGGCTTCTGGCTATATCTGGCTATGTTCTATCCTTGTTCCATCCAGTGAGCTCCCACAGTTGTCAACAGGCAATTTGTATACAAATTGAGGAAATACGGTTCAATGCATACAACAGCTTTAATAAGCAATGTCTTCTTCCCTTATATGGCTGATTGTCACTGGCAATGCATATATAAATGTTTGCAAAGAAACCAAAGTTATTTGTTAATTCAGCATGATTTCAGAAAGTACATTTATACCTTCACAGGCTTCTGTCTGCATTAAACCAGCCTGTCATCCTTTCTGACTGTCTTCATTGTAATTCAAGAGATAGAGTACCTGTGATCACCGAGAAATATCTTCAACTTTGCTTAAAAATTAAAATCTGCAAGTAATACTTAAAATAGACAACACACTTTAATCTACAGATTTTGTCATTATTAGCTGGAGCAGTTTTCATGTTGTGCACAAATGTTGACTTTTTTTTTTTTTGCTTTGCTAAACCTTCAAAGCACTATTTGATATTTTTGCAAAAATCACAGAATACAAAAAGAAATTTCAGAATTGCGATTTGAAAGGAAATGTCAGTAAATCTAGGTGAGCCTGTATGTAATTTCAACTGCCTAAGATGAAATAGAACTCGGGAAGCTAGGAACTTTGTTGAATCCACTAGAATGTAAAGCCTTCCTAAAGATAAGGAAGAGACCTTTGGTTGCAGTTCTGTAAAAGCTTAGAACCAAACCATTTGGTGAAAATAGTCATTATTTAAGGCAATGGGTTGCATTATTTGAGGGGAGGAGATTCTCAATATATGAGACTTCGCTAACATTCTCAAAGGGTTCTGGGTATTAACATCAGTGATGGTGAATCTCTAAAGGTTCAAGCTAAAATTTTCAAACCTGGAGGCCCAAAGCTAGGCATCTAAATCCATATTTCAGTATCCAGATAAGAATTTGAGTTGTAGAATGCATAGTCCATTGACTTGATTAATGAAACAGGTTCATTATTTATCAGCTGAAATATGGATTTCCATGCATGTTTGGCATCTGGTTTTTAAAATTTTGGTTTGAAAGATTTGGTTCTTAAATACTCAGCACCTGCTTTGCCACTGCATTATTTCATTTGTACATTAGTGTAATTCCATTGACACCAATGGAGTTACACCTGCACACACTAATTGACTTATTAGTGAGTCTAGTCCAGTGGTCCCTAGACTGTGAGGTATGCCCCTTTAGGGGGGCAAGGACGACTGTTCGGCGTGTGTGTGGTGGGGTCCTGGCCAGTCCCCATGGGGGACAGGGAGGGAGCACCACCTAGTCCCACTGAAATCCCAGACCAGCGCCAGCCCTGGCCACAGCTCCACTCTACCCCCTACTCTGCCCCCAGTCCAGCTCCGGCCAAGCTCTGTCCTCATTTCCTCTCCACCCCCAGGCCAACTCTGCCTCTAACCCCAGGCTCCTCCCCTATCCTCAGTTCTGCCCCGAGTTCCGCCTTCAGCCCAAGCTCCTCTGTGGAGTCAACTGTATAGTAATGGAGGGGTGATGCAGACAGATACCATTACTGGTAAGGGGGGCAGTGCGACAAACAAAGTTTGGAAACCAATGGTCTAGTCCCTGGTGCTTATTGCAGTACCGTATAGAATTGTAATTAATTAAGGGCAGATTCTGATGCCCTGAGTAATAGTGTATTCAGGGAATAGTTCCATTGATTTCACAGATGTGCAAAACATTTCTGGCTTTACGCTTATTCCCCTCCTCAACCTCAGCATAAAGAGTATGTACAATAGGGAGCAGGTGTGATAAGCCCGCATGTGGTGCTCCTTCTCTGGCTGCAGGCAGCACAAGTTAGAACAGTCCACTAGCTTCTCTAAATTACTCCAGGCAACATTTCAACCCCTCCAAGCAATTGTAGGAGCAAGAAACATAGCACAGAGATCACCAGTTAGAATGAACGTAAACCCTGTTTAGCTGAGGATTGAGCCTTGATTGCTTTGAGAGGTTTGGTAATGCGCTGAGGATAAATGGACAGAGGAAGGACCTAAGGTAAAACAAATATTTTGAGCTATTGATGGAACCCAGTTGTTCACAAAGCTCTGGAGTGAAGTTAACTAAAATTAACATAACAATGCACTAGCAGAACCCCCCATTTTCCAGGTAGGGAATTGGCTCATACAGTTCTGGAATCTTATAGTATCCCTGGAGCGACAGAAAGTGAAAGTCTTTATATTGGAACTAAGCATTCAATGGAGTTCACCCTGCAGGATAGGAGAAATTTTAAATCACCTGGACTGGATACAGAAATACAATAAATGTATATGAGATAAAGAATAATTTTGGGGAAAATAATGTAATTTTCATAAAAGTAGTTAATCTGTTTAGCAGTTTTTCAGTCCATCAGTTTCCCCAAATGGTGCCCCTCCTCTTGCACTCGCTGTGGTTGGATAATTTTTGATATCTCTCCTGACTCTAGAGTGATGAGCCTTTGACAATTCATGACAAGCTCCATTGTTCCATCCGATAGGGTTGGTTCTTGGTTGGCCTTTACTCAGTTTTCTTTCAACCATGGTAAGTCCTGATCTGTATTACAAAGTTAGGTCAATGTAAACCACCTTGTGTAGATCTAGTTGTGCATGTGTCTACTCTTAAATTTGTCTCCAACAAATGTGGGATGACATATTGAGATGGACACAAAATGAGTGTATACACTACATTACCTATGTCGACCCTAACAGTCTTTCAGCTGCTGTCCCAAAATGCCCTGACTGGTCTGTTCACCAGCACTGACTGGTCTGTTCACAATTCTGAACTTCATTATCCAGGGGTCACAGATACCAAAACTGCTCCCCACTTAAAGCTCTTGACATTTTTGATATGCCTTTTCCTGATTGTCCTGCACGGCGAGCCCACCTGGCAGCTCTCTATTGTTGTGTGGAACTGCCCAACTGACCATGCTGGCTCCACATGCCAGACATGCTCTGGCTTGGAGTAGACAGGAGGTATTGGATGTCATGAGCCTCTGAGAGAAGAAGTTGTGCAGGCACAGCTATAGGGCAGCCAAAGAAAGATGGACATATATGATCAGATTGCACGAGTGATGCAGGAAAAGGGATATGACAGGACCAGCAGTAGTGCCACATGAAAGTGAAGGAACTGTGGCAGGCATTGCAGAAGGCCAGGAAGAACAACAGTCAATCCAGTGCTGTGCTATCAATCCTCTTCTAAAAGTTTCTAGGGATGGCAGCCTTATTTCTTCCTCTGCGGTAGGACACTTTCCCAGGCCATTCTGCAATAACTTGGGCATGCACTCTTGTAGTAAATAGACCAATGGCACATGGGCCTTGATGATTTCAGGATGCAGGACACAGCAGGCAGCTATAATCATTGGGATTTTTTTTCAATGAGATCCAATTTTGTGAATAAACAGCATCAGCGTCCCTTCAATCTACCAAAAACACATTTAATTGTCAATCTTCACCTGCTGAGCCAGTAGTTGAGTCTTCCCTTTGTGCTGTCAGCGTGGCTAATTGTATGGTTGCATGAGCCAGGAGTATGCTGGGTCCCTCAGGATCACTATTAGCATTTCAACATCGCTGATGGTAATTTGCCAGTTGGAAAAGAAAGTCCCTACTTTCTGACCAGTACTGTGTTCTTAAAGATGTGCGCACCATGTGCCTTTACTGACCAACCAACACTGATGTCATTGAAGTATCCCTCATGATCCACCAATGCTTGCATAATCATAGTAAAGTCACCCTTTCTGTTGTTCTCTTTTAATGTCTTGCACTGATGGTTTACATGTACATCACATTATCTAACATTTAATCTCTTTCATAGCAGCTCTGTTCCACAGGTCTTAGGCATCATCCACCTTTTGTTGGAAAGAGTTAAATCCAAATGAAGGAAGATAATATGAACTCTGATCTCTCTCTCTCTCTGTCTTTGTTTTTTTTTTTTAATTTTATTTTATTTTATTTTGGTTTGAAAACAAAAACAAAAAAAATGGGGTGAGTTGGTGGATTTTACAAGGTACAATTTTACCTTAGAATGACCTGGATCCTGTGAAGCTAGCACAAACAGGGGTGAAATCTAACCATCCCGTCTGTTGGTACCTAAAACCCAAACCACAGTGGCAGCACAATGGTTTTGTTGCATGAGGTGACAGGTTGCAAAGAGGTGTCATGGAGAGGTTCTCCAATGAGAAATAAAACAGGGTAGTGTTCATGGGTGAGTCATGTGAATAGGGAAGGATAGCTAGTGACTGCATGCACTTCTCAAACCCAAAGGCTATAAATTCGTCTTGGGGAGCGTATTGGCTTGCAGCTATTATTGAAGGTAGCAGCATTAGAATGTGCAGGGGCTTTATGCACGGGTTCTGGATTCAGAGATTTATCCACAGTCTGCTTCAGTCCTCTCCACATTCTTTATTCTTTCTTCCAGATTATCAGTTAAGATTCTAGGTAAAACTGGAGTCAGGCCCAAACCAACCTTCCAGATCTGAATACCCACAAAATATTTTTTCTCAAACCCAACTCCAAGAGAGAAACTAACAGACAGTGGCAATTTACCATACACATTTCTTTCCACTTGAAACTTGGCTGATTTTCAGTCTTTGTGGCCCTTCAGGCAATTTGCAACCCATGTGGCAGTGCTGCCATCCCAGGCAATTCTAATTAATTTTTATGATTTCTCATAAGATTTCCAGCCCAGTGTTGCAGACTCAAGAGGTAAAGTTTGGATAAGTAGCCAAGTCTTTTGTGATTCACTCATCACTAATATCACTGCTTTTACCTTGGAAAGGTAGAACTACATGCAATAAAGGAACTCCTACCTGTAAACTAAATTAAACTACTTTAATAATAATGGGGGGAGGGATAGCTCAGTGGTTTAGAGCATTGGCCTGCTAAACCCAAAGTTGTGAGTTCAGTCCTTGAGGTGGTCATTTGGGGGCTGGTCCTGCTTGAGTAGAGGGTTGGACTAGATGATCTCTTGAGGTCCCTTCCAACCCTAATGATCTATGATTCTATACTTTGCCTAAGGCTTTGGGTATTGTTCCACTTTCAAAAGATCATGAGGCCAGCACAATATCATAGATAGTGATATCACTCCTAACAATATTAAGAAGATTTTCAATCATTTTAAAAGCTTTTCTCATCAAGTATCTGTCTTATGGTGTAATATATTTCTGATTTTTGTAAAGTTTCTTTTTTTATGACTCTATTGCCATAAATTCAGAGGGCTGACGAGAAAAACAACTTTATTGGCTGAGATACTCAGCTGGTGTAAATCAGCATTGCTCCACCAATTTAGGATCTAGCAGGCCTGATATAACTGTAGCTCTAGTTTTAAAAAAATAATGGTGCCACATTTGAGTTTTCCATTTATATGTTTCTCTACTGATTCTGTACATGTAATCCTGGATTTTCAGTTACCATTTGGCACCCCTTCTACCAATTTTTCATTTCAAAAGCATATTTTTACAACACTTTTTTTTTTTAAAAAAAAATAGATATCTGTTTGTATATTTATTTATTTTTATTCTGTTGCCTTCAAGCAGGATCATACTTTCAAAAATGAAAAGTGCTACATGAATGCACTTGCTTCTGATGTTATCATTACAGCAGAATAGGACAAAAGGGATTGTATTAATGAACAGCACATATAAAGGACTGTGGTCAGCCATGTTTAATTGATTCAAACAGTATCAATATGGTGCTTTTGGGGAAAAAAAGTTTTGTTTTACATTTCTTGAGTTGCCTGAAGCCAAATGCATAATACCGAGTGGTCTGTCTTTTACCTGGCTTTAACAATATTTTCCCTAATTTTTGAGGCTCTGAAAATTTTTTAAATGCTTGCTTTTTTTAAAGTACCCAGTGCTAGCCTGAATCATTGTTGCGAAGGCAGAAGACTAAAAGTAGGAATGGAAAAGAAGTTACTTAACCTACAAATGTTTTAAAATGTTTTTTTTGTTGTCTTCATGTACATAAAAAGACATGGCGAAATATGGCAAGAAGACCAGACTGCAAAGCTGAAACAAACACATCTGCTCCAATATGTTCATTCTATTCATTTTTTACAGTGGCCAATCAATAAAGAGCTCACAAAGGTTAATTTATAAAAAAACGAAGGGGAAGATTGTAATACCCTTTCTCACCCTGAATAGTATCTTACTACTTGAGCTGTCTCATTGTAACCTATGGGGACTAACTCAGGGTATGTCTATATTGTAATCACACTCTGATTACAAGTCAAGTAGACATACCTGAGCTAGCTTTAATGTAGCTAGCTCAGTTCCCAACGCAGTGAATCTGCAGTAGCACATGCTTTGGTATGGGCTGTACAAGACCACCTAAAAGCCATGGAGCTAGCCATGCTGAAGCATTCACTGCTCTGGTACCCAAGATAGCTAGACTAAAGCTAGCTCAGGTATGTTAGCTCAGGTTGTACTCATGCCTGTATAACCTTACCTTACTGGGAGATTGGGCGCTGTTTTAACCTATACCAGTTGTTACTGGTCCCAGTAGCACTGTCCCTTACTTTTTTCTTTCAAGATGTGGCCACACCTCACTTTCCTTGCTGGTCAGTAGTCTCCCTTTTCAGTGGCAAGAGGTTTATGCTAGCCCTGTGACTTAGAAAAATAACCCACCAGTTCCAGAGTAAACAAAGTCTGAGGAACAAAAATCCCCACCATCTCCATCTCCTGAATCATCTCCCCCACGTCTCTGCTTCAATTTTCCATGAGAAACTGGGACAAACAGCTATATCTGGACTAGAGCTGGTTTAATTTTTTCAAAAGATTTGCGCTAATTTCAGTGGACTTTGGATCAGGTCCATAATAATCAATATTAGCATTAGGTGTATTGAGGTTTCTTTTCCTTTTATTTGATTATATTCTCTCTATTTTTTCTCATACAAACCATTTTTCGTTGAATCAAATTGAATGGAATTCTGATGGCCACAGCTGAAGTTAATCATTGCTGAGCAACCTGGATTGACAGAAATCTATGTTCTGTTCTCATGGGAGGCAGAAACAGTAGATAATGTAGCTATCTGAGACCTGAGTCAAAGCTGAGGATAAGGAAAACTGTTTGCCTGTGTATGTCTTGAGTAAGGACATCATGATTTGACCCTTAATAACATTGACTTTACCACCACTAGAACGCATGCTGAAAATCCTAGCACTTAAAAAGCAATGTGTATGCACTAAGGCTACTGATTTGAAGCATAAAATAGGATTTTATTCCTTTGGGACTATAAGATGATAATTGTTTTTTAAAGATGCTTTTGATTCTTCTTTAGTACAGTGATTCTCAACCTCTTTTAGTCTCTGACCAACAAAATGTCTAAAAAAATCATCTCTCAACCTACTATGTCCTACAGTCCATCCCATAACAACTCTTTCTTGCCCCTCCTGCATGCTGAGCAGATTTCCATTGTGTAGAACTGAATTGTTTCAAGTCATATTTCAGTGAGTCAGAACTGTTCAAATACACTGATTTTGAGGGTTGGGAGGGAGTAGGTTAAAACGATCAAAATTGTGAATTTAAAAATCACATTGTTTTAGTAACAAATAAATAAAAATATTGCATATTTATTAAACTGAGGCCTTCTTTTTATATTTATCTAGCTTAAAGCCAAACTCCTTTATACTTTTTAAAGGAAGTTTTCCAGCAAGTTAATCCTAGGTCTGTTGGCAATGTTCAAAGGGAATTAACAGAAGCTGGGATCCAGCCCTTTTCCTCCCAGCAGAAACAGAATGGCAGAGCTTCTGAATTCAAAAAGAAATGCTTTTGTTGTTTCAGAGGAAAAAGAAAAAGTGATGCAAAGTCTGGAATAATAAAATAAAAGGTGAAAGGGAAATAAAGTTGGAAAGAGAACAGTAGTGTATACAGATGCTGAAAAAATCTGTTCTGCAGTCTGTGCTTCAGCTTTAGGGTAACATTCTGATCAATGTGTATACTGGTGAGCAAGATAGGGAGAATGCAGGAAACCTCTTCTTATACCCCAGTGCAGGCATTAACAACAACTGAAGCACTGCATTCTCATGAGCTGCTCATGCCCAGCATCCTCAAAGGTGCTAGCTTTTCCAAAAGCAGTGGGGTGGATGTGGGGCCTTGGGGTGGGGCTCCTTAGGAGCTCTAGGAGGCATTGTATTGGAGTGAATATGCAAATAAAGTAAGCAACTATGTTGCTGTCTGTGCTAAGACTCAAAGCGTATGCAGAATGGCCTGGATATTTCCAGAAAGCTGAACTGGCTTAGAAAGTGCAACATTCAAAAACCCTGGTTGACTGGAAAAGATCATGTGATTTTAAGAAATAAATACATTTGGAGGTCTTTAACTTTGAGCCTTTTTGAGCCTTTAGGTTAATGTTTTCACTTCTTTCTCTGCAAGTATAGGGGCTAGAAACTTACTCTTATTTGAGAAGAGAAGTTAAGATTCTTATGTGATCACATGACTCCAGGAGCTGCAGCTTTAAGAAAATTGCAGGCTGCAATCTCTCTATTGACATAAGGGAGGGCAATGTGACTCAGAACTGGAAGCCATGGAAGATGAGTCAGTCAGAGAATTCCTGTGATGATGCACATTGAGTTTAGTTGCACGTCAACAAGTTTGACGTGTGCCAACTGACTTCATGCTGGCACACAGTACTCTGCTATTGAGTACAAGATAACAGGATCTGAGGTCTTTAGGGTTGGAGCAGCCGCTCACCATAAAGAACCTGCCGGCTTGATAAGAAGGTTGCTGAATGTCTTGACCTGTGCTGTTGTTTTGCTCAAGTATCTTGCTTGGCTTTTGCATATCGGAGTTTGGTGAAGGGTCATATCTAAGTAAACTGGGTATAAGAAAATAAGAGTGGCCATACTATGTCAGACCAAAGGCAGGTGCACCAGAGGGAATGAACAGAACAGGTTCTGTCCCCTGTAACCCATTCCCAGCTTGTGGCAAACAGAATAGGACCTCATCCTTGCCCATCCCGCTAATAGCAATTGATGGACCTATCCTCCCTAAACTTTTCTTTTGTGAACCCTATTATAGTATTGGCCTTCCTAGCATCCTCTGGCAAAGAGCTCCACAGGTTGACTATGCGTTGTGTGAAGAAATACTTCCTTTTATTTTTTTTAACCTGCTGTCTATTAATTCCATTTGGTGCCCCCTAGTTCTTGTGTTATGAGAAGGAGTAAGTAACACTTCCTTATTTACTTTCTCCACACCAGTCACGATTTTATAGTTCTCAATCATATCCCCCATCATGCAGATCAAGCTGAAAAGTCCCAGTCTTATTAATCTCTCCTCATATAGAAGCTGTTTCATACCCCAATCATTTTTGTTGCCCTTTTCTGAACCTTTTCCATTTCCAATATATCTTTTCTGAGATAGGGTGACCACATCTGCATGCAGTAATCAAGATGTGGGTGTACCCTGGATTTAAATAGAGGCACTATGCTTCAGCCTCTGGCCACTCATTACAATGTTTAGTTTCCATTTAGTAGGGGCATGGTAGAGATGGAATGTGCTAGAGACTGTCTTGCTGGTGCTAGGCTGAAGATGCCATGTCTTGCAGTAGCCAGCCAGCTTTGCAGCAACGTCACTCAGGGTCTTCCCCAGGTCATAGAAATTGGAGCCTGTAGCCCACAGCAGATGTTGTCTGCATAGAAAAACTTCTGTGACTGGGTTGGTGGCAGGTCGTTGATGTATAGATTAAACTATAACAGTGGCAGGACTGTTATAGGCAGTTTAAACTTTAACAGTCCTGCCACGCTAGGTTACAGGAAAAAATTTTAAACAGTGGCATGACATTAGATAGCTCTGCTCATAAAAAGCAATCTTTTTCTTTTAAGTAGATCTGGCCCCAGGCATAAACAGACTAAACAATTGCTTAGGGCCCTGAGCAGTTCAGCCCACGCCCTCCACCCCCATTCGCTTCTTTAGGTGGAACGTTGGAGGAGGATATCAAAAAAATATTCCCACTTAGGGCTTCCAAAGCACCACTTCTGCTTTTGAGTAAAGTATCTGAACGAATTTGTTATCGCCATTTCAACACCAAGCTGCCCATATCCAGCCATTTACCATGTAATTGACATCCCAATTTCAATGAAGTTCTGAAATATTTTTTCTTATGAATCTTTTCAAGGGTTTCAAAGGTTTTATGAAACCACAAATTAATCTGGGTTCTGGAAATTTGGGAAAAATGCATGATAAAGCGGTTGGAGTCTGAAAACGGAATAAAAAGAAAGACTTAAACACAAGCATACATTTTTAGAATGTTACAAAACATAAAAACTTACACAAAATTGTTAAATAATTTGCATATACAGAAAATAGATTCTTATTTTCAATTCAGCACCATAAATATTTCCAATTAACATTTTAGTAAGAAGCATATGGCCAAGAACTTAGGTTCAGTTCAAGCAGAACATCATTTGGGATTTAATTAATAGGTATTCAGTAAAACTCCACAGCATGTTTAGCAAACAGCAACAAAAATGTGTGACCAATTTAATAAGTGTGTGCATTGGGAGTGGCTATAAATATGTTTCTAATGAATACCCAACTACCATTGTGAAATAAACATTTGTGTACTGTTCCTGTCTGTTTGGGCTCTCTGCCGCCCCCTCCCCCCC
>NC_133769.1:307513437-307592825 GCF_003597395.2 Chelonoidis abingdonii | reverse complement strand
GCAGATCAAAACTCCAGTGGGCCCAAGCATAAGAATGTTGCAGCTTGCTTCCAGCTGCTGTGCAGGCTCCACCTTGCTGTATGGTGGGGGAGGCGCCATGATCCTACTTCCTCCTCTCCTCTCTACCCTTCGTAAGGTGCAACACCAGAACTGTAATGGTAAGTGCTTGGGCATGTAAATTGAGGGTAGGTTAGACTGTCTGTTGCTTGAACACTTATGACGGTTTCAAACCCAAGCTAGCCTAGAATAACAGCACAAAATCTGTTTGGTGTAGTTAATTTATGATTGTTTCAGAACAGACGTTCATCAACCTCAGGGGCAGGTGGCGTCCCAGGTAGTCACAGACTGCGGGCCAGCCAGTTTGTTTACCTGCTGCGCTTGGCAGTTCAGCCGTCGGCTCCACTGGCCGCGTTGTTCGCCATTCCAGACTCAATGGGGATCGCAGAAAGTGGCATGAGTGAGCGATGTACTGGCCGGCTCCGCCACCGTCATGCCTACTGGCAGAGACGGTGAACGGCAGCCAGTGGAGCCGTGATCGGCTCTAACTGCCAACACAGCAGGTAATAAAGTGGCCCAGCCCCAGGTTGCTTACCCTGTGAGACCGTGCAGAGGTTGACGACTCCTGTTTTCGTAATCACGGGGGCATTCACTGTATGGGAAGAGCAGATGATGGTTTGACTGTCCACCCTAGAATTCCACTTACACGGAAGATAATTTCAGGATAGAATTGGGCTCCTTGAGTGTCCTACACGAAGGATTGCCATAGTGTATGCTTGAAAACTCCGACAGCCACAGCCACTTTCTGGGCTGTGCTAGTAGCTCCAGCCATTGTGGAGCAAGGGGTTTCATGTGTTTCATACACAGTGACCCAGCTCCGCTGACCTTCTGTCACTGGGGTCCACCACACGAAGCTGGCAGAATGGGGAACTTTGATATATTAACAAAGAAAGCAACAAAAAGAGTGTGTATCCAATGGGTGGGGAAGTGAAGTAATTGGCTAAGTGAGGAATGATCAGGCAGCGCTTTCATTTAGGTGACTTAGGCAGGTGGCTAGGCGCCAGCATTATTGGGGAGAGGCATTTTGCCAGGGGGTGGGCAGGCGGCTCCGTGTGGATCTGTCCGGCAGGCACTTTCTGCGGTACGGCCGCGGCCACGCTCCAGGTGGACCTGTTGCCGGCTAAGGCATGTGCGCAGTTCCCAACCCACCGGAGCCGCAAGACCCGTGCGCAGGGCAGCAAAATGGCCTGGCGCCTAGGGTGCCAGAAGCGCTGGCGCCGGTCCTGGGAATAATAGCATGCTTTGCATGTTCACTGAAATTAGGCAAAATGTTCCTGCTCAGCAGAAGAACTTAAATCAATCAAGAAATGATTTTAAATAGCCTTAAAATTGCTTATGTTGTCTTGATCCTATATGCTAATACAGAGATTCATATGGCTTCAGTACTCTAGGTGGCAATCAGTCTTTCCAGTAACTAAACACAATCCTTTTAAGGAACATCCTGTAAAATCCACATTAAGAAGCTGCAAGCTTAATTCATTAATCTTTTCATTAATCTATGATTAACTAATCACAAAAATACGGTGCTAGGTATTTATGATGCTTATTCTATGCCAACCTTATGCCTCAAATTTTTAGAACCTAGAGTTGAAGTGGTCTGGTATGCATATTGCAAATGTTTCCGCCAAGCGACATTTCTATGCATATCTAATCAAAAAGCACATAAGCCAACAGAAAACATCTATTTTGGGGGACTGGTTTACATCTAAAAATGTTCTGAAGTATTTAAACCATTTTTTAGGGGGGGAAAAAGAGATCTCGGTTGACAGTCTGTATGACAAGTTTAACCAAATGGGATTTTAAAAAGCTGATACATTAATCCCTAAAAATCCTGGTTTATAAAAAAGGCCTTATAGGCTCTTACCTGTGTTGCTAGTGAGTGCCGTTAGAATACCAATATTTAAAAAATGCTTTTCAAAATATTTTATTTAAAAATATATATACTTTAAGAATAGTTTTTAGACATTAGTTTTCACTCAGTGCCAAAAGATATAACACTTTGGCTGTGACAAATCCCTCAACTGAAATTAATTTTTAGACAAATCCATCATATTTTCCAGGCACAGTTTCATATAAAGATTATTGTAGTCAGATTCATAATAAATACTTTGAACTTTGGTGCTGTGTTGCAACTAAGGATCTTAGAGGTCTCTACAAAGAATAAGAATTTGAGCCTTTCAACATCTGTGGGAGGTGTAAAATACGTATAATTATCCTAATTTTTACAGATGGCCACACTGAGCACAGAGATATTTAAACCCAGATCATCAAAAGCTATTTAGGCACTGTCATAACTATAAAGGGAAGGGAATAGCCTTCCTGTATACAATACTATAAAATCCCTCCTGGCCAGAGACACCAAAATCCTTTTACCTGTAAAGGGTTAAGAAGCTCAGGAAACCTGGCTGACACCTGACCCAAAGGACCAATAAGGGGACAAGATACTTTCAAATCTTGGTGGGTGGAAGGCTTTTGTTTATGTACTCTTTGTTTTGGGGGGAATGCAGGAGGATGGTTAAATTCTCTTTGTGTTAAGATCAAAGAGTTTAGTTCAGTGTTCACCAGGAACTTGGTGAAGAAGTCTTTCAAAACTGTCCAAGGAAGGGAGCTAGTATTTGGGAGTGGTGGCAGCAAAACCAGATCTAAGCTGGTAATTCAGTTTAGGAGTTCATATGCAGGTCCTCATATCTGTACTCTAAAGTCCAGAGTCGAGAAGGAACCTTAACAGGAACCTAAACACTTTTGAAGATTTGGGCCTCAGTGACTACCACAAGATCACACATAAAGTATGTAGCAAAGTGAGGAATAGACTCTATATTTCCTATTCTCAGTTTTATGCAAGTTCTAGGAGGCTTAAAATATCTGTAGGCCATGGTAGTTGAAATCCTGAAGTGGCCTTTGTGGTTATGTGTCAGCTATCTCCTTATGCTCTTAGGTGTTCATTGCAACCCCAGTGATGACCTGCTATCTTGTCCTTTCCACTTAGCTCTTTCTGCCTATCTTTTCCATTCCAATTAGCTGTGGCTTTTTGCTACCCTTCTCTGGCCTTACAAGCTGCCCACTTGAACTTTGTTAAGTAGGTGGAATAATACTATGTAGTCAGTGGATAGAGCATTGATTAGTGGACCCCCCCAACTCCCCGAACTAGAGTCTCATATCTTTACGCATTATCACCTGTTAAGTGGTCAGAGCCAATCTAAAATGATTGCTGATACATCAAAGAGAAATCAAACAGAAAATAGGCAAATCCTGTCTCCCTCACCACAGTTGCCAATTTTCATGCAGTAAATAAGCAACCTGACTTTCACAATAAGCCAAAAATCAAGCTAATCCCATTTCAAAACAAGGCGAAAACAAGCCAATCCCTAAGAATCCCAACACTCTGTGTGACTAGATTCCCCCACCATGGAGTCTGGACTGTGGTGTGCCTGCTGTGCACCCCTGTCTCTCCCCCCTTGACTCTGCTGTGCCCCTTCTAGAAGTCAATCAAAAAAAAAAAGATGAAATAGCAAGCTACATCCAGCTTCACAAGCCAATTAAGCCAAAATCAAAACCAATTTCTGTGTTTTTTCCACAGGTTTGGCATGTCTGCCCCTCAATTATCTCCATGGGCACAGATGTGGCTAACAGCAGCACTTACACCACCGAAAAGTGACCTAATGCCAGAACCCCAACCTAGGTACGCTGCAGTGCTGTGGTCACATTAAGTGGGTATTTGATTACAATTCAGCAATTGCTACTTGATCATCACCAGTGTCTGTGAATCCATTTGTAGCATAGAAAGAAATTCTCCCTTTCTATCCAGCTATTGTAATTTCCCCAAAGGGACAGGACATTTATTTTCCCCAGCAACAGTACATGAGAAATTTATCAAGTACTGGACATTGAACGCCTTCTAAATGACCCTCCTGGAATATATGACAAATCAAATTCCTTCCTTCCTTTCTATCTATCTATCTTTCTCAATCACAGACCACAATCGATCAGTTGTAGTCTGTTCATGATTGAAGTAGACCAAAGACTTAAATCTTGAAGTTAAGAATGACTTTTTAAAATAATAAAATCTATATATTTCCAAGCTCCAGTTCAAAGCACCACACTTGGTCATTATATTACTGCAGAGCTCCATTGTGGTGACATTTAGCCACATAATGTCTACTACAATGCACTAAGGCATTTGGTGGATCATGTGATAATCCATTTGACTCATAGTTCATGTGTCAGATACTGCAGTCATGAGGGGTTTTTTTTTAAGCAGTGTGACAGCCAATGATGGATGTCAAAATGTTATAAAGGCTATGTCATTGTTTGAGCCAGATTAAACAGAGGTGTTTTCAGGATTCCAGCAGCTCCAAGTCTGTCACCAGTCAGAATGCACCTGTCAACTGGGGACTTAGAGAATGGCAATATGAGAACATCATCAAATTGTGTTTCTAAAAAGTGCGTATAGAGTAATTGCTCACGGTCACATCAGGAGAAGATTTGTCTGTTTCAAACTATGTTTACTGTATGGCAACTTCTCCTCTCCTAAAATATAAACCCGTGAGCTAAACACATTCAAAAATCTAAATGCACTATGAATCCATTTTTAAAATCATCTGGGAGAAATGCTTTATCAGCAGACCTTTTCCAGTTATTGTACTGGTAGCTATTTTAGCATCGTGGCACTTTTGCTATAAATAACATCATTTAAAAGGAAAATGTTCTCCAGGGTGTGTATGTGTGTGTGGGCACGAGTGAG
Organism: Chelonoidis abingdonii; assembly: GCF_003597395.2. Lineage (NCBI taxonomy): Eukaryota > Metazoa > Chordata > Testudines > Testudinidae > Chelonoidis > Chelonoidis abingdonii. The sequence continues at coordinate 307,588,027 of NC_133769.1, read as the reverse complement.
AAAGAGAGAGAGAGCGAGCGGGAGCTTGAGTGGATTGAGTGTGGATGAGGCAAGGTTAAAAAACAAGAATGAACAAATAAATAAAAACCACAGCTAAATGATCAGGCCAATTAGCAGTGGTCAGCTTGAGAAGACCTCCGAGGAACCCATCACAAAAAAGAGCAACCATCCAGCATCCTCCACAGCACTACATATACAGCATCCTCCACAGGACTACATATACACAGTTGGCTGTCCTGGATGCCTCAGGCCTGGCTGGTCTTGGGATAGTGAACCACACGACATCTAAACCTGTTGAGTTGGCTCCAGAGGCAATATTGGATCCCAAAACCAGGTAACTTCATCAGGACTGATGCTGATGTAGGAGTTCCTGGTAGTGGCAGAGGCTCTCTCCTACCAGATTGATGTTATCAGCTGGATGGAGCATGTGCAGCACAGTGCAGATAGGATTTCTGCTGTACATTTGGTATCTATGTGCATTCCACATATCTCTGAACAGTTTGCTGTACTGAGATGATCAGGTTGTTGGCATCATTCTGCTGGATGTTAGGTTGAAAAATATTGACTAGGACCAATAACAATACAAGACTTGTTGTGTGTAGATAGAATTTAACCAAACTGGGACAGTGTATTTTTCAGATGCGCAGAAGAGACACAGCCCCAAACTGTACAGTGTTTGTACTGGTTCTTCAGATGGACACTACTAGATTGTTCAGGAGATATTTTCTGCTTGTGCTCGTATGAGCTATTTTTGTGAGATGGTGTGTTTATGTGAGTGCGTGATGTAGAGTAATGCCTAGATACAATGGCATTGGATTGTGTGCTAGCCACTGACCATTCAAAAAGATGGGAAGCTCAAGTTGGCTCTGAGCATGGTGAAAGTGGACAAGGTCTTTGATGTACTAGACACTAAAAGTCATGGACTGATTTATTGCTTGTTACAACAAACTATAAGCCCCTAACCATCCCCACCCCCAGCTGCTTTTTCTCTGATCCCTTCCTTTCTTCTTTCTGAATGGAGGGGTGTTAATGGGCCCATTCACCTCAAATGGTCCCTTGAAATACGTATTAACTAATTAGGCTAAACAATCTCTTCCACTTTGTATTCAGCTCTTACAGTCTGAGTAAGTTTCCCAGACCAGAAGAAGAACTCTATCTAAATTCAAAAGCTTGACTCAAGCTGGTCCAATAAAATATATTACCTCACCCACCTTGTCTCCCTAATATCCTGGGACCAACATGGCTACAACAACATGGGATATAATAATCACCTAAGGTAGCCATATCACTGTACAGATTCTTTTCAATCTTTTGAAAGGCAAGATCCCTTGAGGCCAGGCAGATATCATCATCATTCATGAGCTATCTAAAATTAGTGTTTAGTAGGTCATTGCTGAGTACATTAAATAAAGTTGGTGACAGCACCAAGTCCTGCAGGAATCCATTCTTTTAGAATCTCCAGGTGCTAGTTTTGTGGCCCAGAGACATCTACAACATCTATGTTGGAGCATCAGTTACCATGACAACCTATCTAGTAAGAATTCTTGACATCTTGTACAGCAGATCAGTATGCCAGCGGATGTCATCGGTTGCTGTAAGGTCAAAAAAGACAGCTCTAGTTTTCTTCTTCTCTTGAGATCTATTCTCAAGGTATGTAACAAGCACTAACACTTGGTCAAAAAGCTTTGATTTGGTCAGAAACCTGCCTGATCATCACTCAAAATTTGTCCTGTCATGGTCATAATTCTCTGTAGGATCATCTGCTCCTGGACTTTGTAGCCACAACTCAGAAGTGATACTGGCTGCTAACGAATGGCCTTTACCTGGCTTTAGAAATGCTATCACTTTAGCTTTCCACTATATCTTGGGTATTACATTCTCCTGATTAATCATACCCAGTATTAATCCCATGCCAAAGGGTAGTGAGAACAATGGACATGGTTTTAGGTAGATAGAAAACTTGATCTCTGGATTCATGAGCTAGGTTTGATTCAACACCCCACCTTGCTAAAGCTTATCAATGTAGAGTTGGAGGGGAGGTTCAAAATCCAATACAAAAAGAAGATCTGAATTTTGCAGCTGACTTTTAATATAATGGGCTGATTCAAAACCTCAAACCCAAGCACCCTCCAGCTTTGGTAGGCTCTAAATTTGGATACTGATCTAATTTTTTTTTAATGTGGGCCCCTTTCTAAGTGAAACAAGGAATTATTTGTGGTGCCACAAATACTCAAAGGATTTTTCTTCTTGTTTCTGAAGGTATACTGTTGTTACAAAATCTGGGATGTACTGAGATATAATCTGACGGAAGAAACCTCAGTACTGGTCATGCCATTTCATATCACAGAATGGCTCCATTAATGCGGCACAACAGAGACCATATGGTGATGTTTTCAGTTGCTGGCGGGCACGGTTTTCTAAAACTAGGTCTAAGAATTTAAATTGTTTTCAAACATGATTTTCCCCTTTTCTTTTAAATTATCAAACTTTTGTGGTGCATTCCAGCAACTAATGCAATGAGTTGGAGAGCAGCACTGTGAGTTTTTGGCTCCTGATGAACCATTTGTGACATTTCTTATTTGAATTTAATGTAGGAATTCATACTGATCCCTGACGAGATTATATAGCATAGTAACCTCCATCTTAAATATGATTTTTATAGAAATGCCTCATATCTCCTTTCTAGCTGTTGTTAGATTTTATCAGTTTTGACTGAGATCCCTAAGGTTGTAACCATACAACTTATGCTAATTCTCCGCACTAAAAATGAATATTCTTTACTTGCAGTACCTTCTTGTCTCCAAATAAACCTGTTATTTGTGATGGTGGTAACACTTCATTGAGACTGCCTCTTACTCTATAATAAACTAAAGCCCTATAACATTTAAATGTATTTTTCACAGCCTGATTCTATTTTCCTCTCGTGCTTGTTAAACTTTCAAAATAATAGGAAACAGCAAGAAGAATATTATTCTTAAGCTTTGGCAGAGGTGAATCAGCCAAATCTGAGGCTGAAATGACAAGCACAGCAGTCACTGACACAAACCAGCTGCCAGGCCTCTTTATATGCAAGTTATTCAGTGAGATATCAAAATGTGGAAAATATAATACTCCTACCACCATTTCTTGTTGAATTAATGCCCAGGTGAGTTATTCTGAAATACTGCAGTTGTATCTTAGCAAAAACAAGAAGCAGTAAAGCATCATACTTATTAGGACCCAATTTGCCACAGTGGCAGTCAAGTGCTTCAGTCTTTCCCAGTGGCAATGTGGAGGGAGGAATGGGGATAGAGAAACTTAAATTCATTGTGCAGTGCACATTTAGAATTCAGTATTGACAGCTCTAATTACACATACCTTTCCATCATCATAAGTTCATTAAGTAGAAGGAAAAGGCTAGAAACAGCAATATCAACTTCTTGAAGAAGAATAAAAAAAGGAAGCCTAATATTCTACAGTTATTGATATTTCCACTTCCTATTTAGCAAATCCCAAAATGTTGCCTGAAGAGTTAATGGGTATTTTATATTGGGGGAAAAAAGAGAATCAGGTAAGCTATTCTTAGAAATATATTTTGGAAAGTTATCAGAACAGAATGTTAAGAGAGATATGCACCCTTCACTCAGGGTGAAATTCTGTACAGAGAGCCAACAGAAGACCTATGCATTATTCGAGACCCACCTGGCTATGTCCTCAAAGCAGTTTACTACCCCTGCTGTGTTCCAGCAGGAATGCCGTAGGAAATGCAGGACACTATAATCAGCTGATGTAAAATAGCCACATATCCCCAGCTAGACTCTCTCACTGCTCACTCTGGGCTGCAATTCACAGGTAAACATCCAAGCCAATGGAAGTGAATGGGGAATGGAGTTTCATTGCCCTGACTGTGTATATATTCTATCCCCAGCGTCAATCCTGTGCTCCTTTATCTGTGAGGTTTCTGTGATTGCTGAGTCCCTCAGTACTATGCATCCTGTCCTGGACACTAATTCTTGTGAATGACTCCATACCAGGCAAATTGTGCCCATCCCAGCCAGCGCCACTGTTGTAACCTCCACTCTGCATGGGACGCTAGCATCGCTCGGTTCAGACATTGGCAAAGTAATGAACACTAATCAGAATCACTGTAATACTCTTATAGCCCGTGTCACTGTGCCCTGATCCACTGGCTTAGCCATAGCTTATTTATAATAGCAGAATTGCATATTGCACCAGCAGTGGGAATAGAAGATAATCTTGTACCATCAATGACATGGAAGAAATTTACTGGCTAGAGTTGGCCTTCTCATTTCATGATGCCAGATTTACTCACAGAGTCACCTCAGCGGACATGTCCTGTCAGGAATGGTCTAGATAATACTTAGTCCTGCCACAGGTGTAGGGGACTAGACTACATGACCTCTTGAGATCCCTTCCAGTTCTATGATTCTATGATTCTGTGTCCACTCCATATGTACACAGAGTCTTCTGCAAAGCCACGGAGTGAAACAGGCCTTATATCACTGTGTGAGCAGCCTGAATGACACCAATGTGTTGCTGTGTGGAAACTCATTACGTTCCAGTTTATGCTGTAATAACTCACATTATCCTATTAAAAATTTTCTTGTGTTTTGAAGTCCAGGTGACTAAGCCAACTTCTGCTGTTACAGCCATAGTGTCAGATCCTCAGCTGGCATAAATTGGCATTACTTCACTGATTTCAATGGAGCTATGCTGAATGAACTTCACTGGAGTGCCTCTGGATTTATTTTGGTGTAAATGGGAGCAAAAATTGGACATTTAAATATGGAAGTTCTCCCATCACCCATAGGGTTTTTTCAGCTATTTTTTAGCTATTCATAAATCAATCATGGCTTCTATCTATATTATGTTATTCTTTAATATTTGCAGAATAGTTTATGGAAATGAATTTTAGCATAACAAATATTTGTGAATGTTTCTCTCCAGTGCTTCTTCTTCATTTTATGGGTTCATCTACATCACACGTTGTATTATTTCTGCTTCTTGATTGGCTAATATGTTTTACGCAAAGGACTAGTGAATAACAAAGAATTTCTGATTTTAATTTTTAATTAAAGAATTCATGCTAATATTCATGAAACTTGAGGGAATTCTAAACATTTTCACACATAAATTAGTGGGACATTCAAATTATAAGTAATTTGACTCCATGAATAACAGTGGAGCAAAATCCCAGTGTGTATTCATGAAAATGTTTCACTCTTTCTACCAACTCTGCTGACGGCATTAACTTTTTGTAAGTTGTATTGTGGGACTGGGATTGGTAGATGTGTTTAGTAATGCTATTAAGGTGGATAATGTACTAAAAAGGAAAATAAATAAGTCGTAATTCTCATTCAGAGGGAAATCAGTATTTTTAAGGTGGCAGTGAACTTGTATATGACACTTGTCTTTATACAAACAACTATAAAGATAGAACTACTAAACCTTATGACTTTGCCAGCTAGCAACAGTTTCCATTTCATCCCCCTCCCCCATGAATCTCTTTAGAAAATGTAATACTTTTAGAGGCATTTTTGAATATTTTTACTGTGTATGTGACTCAGTCCATCACAGCTGCTCAGAGAGCTCTTAGCAGTTACCCTCCAGCGTGGCCATAAAGATTGCTTTTGGTTTTGCTGAATCTGCTCCTGACAGTCTGTTTTTGTCTTCACTCCAGATACCATTCATTATAGAGCACATTCTCTCAACAAATGCATTAGTGCATGGGAATGCCAAAGACAATTCAGTTGAGACAGTCTGATATTTAGATAGTGGATGCTATTTTTTTTAAAAGATTGAGCATCCCCAATCTACCAAGATTCCATATTTTTTTTCTCTGCCATCTTGCTGTTACCTATCAGTCACATACTGTTTGACAAGGAGCATTCAAACAATTTTCCTCAATTACTTGTCAGGTTACATTGTCCAGACTTTTGTTTTCGTCATCTTTTCCTGGAACAACATATATCATCTACTTAAAAACTGTCACATGTTCATGCCATTTGGAAATGATGAAAAAATATTAAAATCCTACCAGAATATACAGTTAATAAAAATATATTCTTGTCCCACATAGCCCCTTTTACTGATCATTTGCATTGTTCATCATGACTTGCAGATATATCACTTCCTTAGACCAGGTATGCGGTAGAGCAGTGTCAAAGAGCTAATATTTCTGGAATGGAAGCGCTGGATCAGATCCTCATCTTCATTGCAGAGCAGTGCAAAGGGTCTGAAAAGCCACAGATCTGGCTAGCTGAGGAATGCCCAGAGCATAGCAGAATCCCTAGATGGTGAAAAGCCAGCATAGCTGGCTCCTACATCCCTCACCCGAGGGTCCCAGGTGTTAAGAACATGTTGAGGGTGGAGGCGTACATGGCCAGAATGCTATTGTACTGTTTCTTATTCTGAGCTGCATGCTCTTCCCTTGGACTATTGCCACATGGTGTATTTTGCCCTTACACTTCACTAAAGTATCTCAGACCTGCGGCTGACAAAGAACTGGCACCTGGTCAGATATGCACAATCAACTCCTTTGCAACCTCCTTCAGCTGTGCTTATCAAATACTGAATGCAGCTGAGAATCTAGACTATTGTTTCTATAATTACAGTCAAACCTCACAATAAAGCGCCCCGCCGTAATGCGAAATCGCATATAACGCTATCATAAGTTGGCTCCACTTTAAGGCCTAATACCAGTGGTCCCCAACACCATGGCTTCCGCCAGAACATTGATGTGCCCCCAATTAGTGCCCAGCAGGGGAGAGAAACTGCGGTCCCGCGCCTGCCGGGGACAGAGAACTCCGAGGCTGCAGGCTCCAGTGCTCACTGTCCCTGGCAGGTGCGGGGCCTCAGCTTCTCTCCGGCTTCAAGAGAAGACAGAGAGCACCGGCACCTGCAGCCTCAGATTTCTCTGTCTCCGGCAGGCGTGGGGCTGCGGCTTCTCTCTCCTCCTGGGCACTAGGCACTAGGGGCACTAGGCGGCGCACATTAATGCAACGTGTTGGGGATCACTGACTTAAACTGACCGGCTTGAAACCCCGCTATACCGCGAACCCGCATTTAGCGCGATGAAATTTTTTGGACCCCAAACATCATGTTATAGTGGGTTTCACTGTAATGTATTCTGGGGATGTTGTTCCTGAGAATTATCCTATAATGTAGCAAAAGCTATGGTGCTACATACTCTGTTTTTTAGTAATGCAGTCAGTGGCTCACATCTCCATCCCATATCTGACCACAAAACTTCTGAAAGCACTTGCAATTGGATATGTTTTCTAGTTAATATTATGTTAATAATATGTTAATATTTATATTTCTTAAATAAGAATATGAATCTTAGCCTTTTACAAATTCTCCACACCTATTTATCATAAGTATATGATGTGAAACCACATAGGCTTGTGTGGCTTACAGTTCTATATACCTCTCCCCATAAAAAAGTAACCAGTGACAGGAACCTTTGCAGACACATCTATATCTTGGGAAGAAATCCGTAAATATATTATCAATTAATATATATATAATATATATATAATATATCAAATAAAATAAGCACCATATATTATCAATACATCATTACTACTAATTTATCAACACTTTTCATCTTGTTTTTTGTTCACACATTGTTACTGCACAGATTATAATTTTCTTATTTTTGTTTAACAATTTCACTGAGTAATTGAGTGAATAATTCTCCATCTTAGATTATTCAAGAGCATTTTGTTATGAGTACTTTATGTTTGAGCTATGAGCTGTTTTGTTTGGACACCTAGACTACAAAGTATTCTGTTGTCTGATTGGATGCTCAGATTTCCATGATTTAAAATTTGTCTTCTGTGAATGTTCCCAGAGTGGCCTCCCACTGAGCAAGAAAGGGAGGAGCAACTTGCTGATCCCTGGAGGGAGGATCCAGGCTGCGTTTGCCTCTCCCACTGGAAGCTAAGCAGCAGGATGAGCAGTTTGAAAGGCGGAACCTTTATCCCAGTTGAGTCTGAGCCAGGAAAGGAAGTAGACATCTCCAGCCCACTGTAGAACCCTGTAGCTGAACCAGCACTGCGCCACACTCTGATCCTGTGGGAGACTAACCCAGAAGAAGAGCTGCTGGGACTGCCACTCACAGTATACCCGGAGGAGACAGAGGACTTCTGGGTTATGGAATCTCTCACCCAGACTATGGAAAGAAGTAGCCCAGGGAAACGAAACATTGGTTCGGTTTTGCTGTTGGAACCCAAGTCAGCATGTTGCATTAGGATCCCTGTTGACCCAGTGGTGGAACCCTCTGCTACTGTCAGGACCCTGGGCTGGGACTTGGTGGAGTACGGTGGAACTGGGTCTCCCTACCCCCTGATGCCAACCCCACCATCTAAAGAGAAGAGGCCTGCATTTGTCTTCGATCTGCATAAGCTAAGATGACAGGCAATAGACTGCTTGGTTTCTCTGTCCTGCCTGAGGGCCTGAGGCCCCTAAGACTGTTAGGCTATGTCTACACTACCACGGTAAGTCAACGTAAGTTATGCAACTCCAGCTATCTGATTAACATAGCCAGAGGTGAAAGTAAGCTGATGTGGTCTGGTGTGGCGTACCAGCAAGAGCCAGTACGCCATGCTGGACCACATCGATTTCCACAGTGGGGATTGCAGGCAGCCCAGAGACCTTTAAATCCCGCTGTGGCTCTGGCGGCAGGACTGGGGCCAGGATTTAAAGAGATCCAGGCTTCCCTCAGCAGCAGGAGCTCTGGGCCCTTTAAACCCCTGCCCCAGCCCCTCAAAGCTTGGGGTTCCCCCTGGCGGCCAAGCAACGGGCCCTTTAATTTGCCCCTGAGCCCCGGGGGGCTCTCGGTCACCTCTGCAGCTGGGAGCCCCTGGTTGATTTAAAGGCTCCGGGTCTCCCAGACACAGCTGGTTCCCCAGGGCCTTTAAATCTTGAGAGGCCATGCCTTTTCCGGATGAGGTCACGCCCCCCTCAGGACTCTGGCAGTACCGATAAGTCCTGTAAGTTACTTTCACCCCTGAACATAGCTGGAGTTGATGTAGCTTAGGTCAACTTACTCCAGTTTCTATATCACAGTGGATTGACAGGAAACACTCTTCCATTGACTTAACTTGCTCTTCTTGTTCGGGATAGAGTACTAGCATCAACTGGAGAGTGATCTGTGGTCAATTTAGTGGGTCTTCACTAGACCCCCCTAATCAACCCCCGGTGCATCAGTCGCCAGAGCATCGGTCCGGTGGTAGTGTAGACATAGCCTCAGTTTGCTCTACCTGGCCTGAGGGGCTGAGACCATGTTATTGCTCAGCCCTGCCCCATCACCGGGGCCGTGGACCTTCATGCTCTATTTGCTAATTCCTTGATAGTGGGCAGCACCCTGGTGACATAGGCAGGTGGAGTTGCCTCCCACTAAACCAGAAGGGTAAGTACAACTACTAACCTACTATAGTTCAGCTGTAATATCTGTTTTAGAGAACATCATTTTGTGGAAATTTATTTTCTAGAACGTTTATGGAAAACAAAACCATAAAGACTGCAAGTACATTAAAAGAAAATATGTTCCAAACTTCAAAAGACTATTTGCAGATTATTGTTTTTAAGCATTTGCAGATTATTGTTTTAAAAAAAATCAGCTGTAGTGAACTCCCATGTTCATAGCAGCTGTAGCTTTATATCTATCCTCAGGTCAGGTTTTGTTTCTGCAAATCTTCACATGGTTTCTATGTGCTCATATAATTACATCAGTAGCATCTCTAACAGCTATTTCCCTCTCTAAATATGCAAAATTTATCAGTGATTAGTAACCATCTGTTACTAGGTCTGTTGTGGAATATTGTGTTCATTATTCTAGGAGGATAGGGTTTAATGTGTTCAACTAACTCTAAAAATTAGGGGTATCGAAATTTTTAAAATATCTGGTATGTTTGTTTATTTGTTTGCTTGTTTTTACCATATTTCAAAATGTTGGCACATCGAACTAGACCCTTAACTGATGTCAATTAATATAGCTACATTGAATCAGTGAGATGTATACCAGCTGAAAATCTGGACTCTTATATTTCAGTGATTAGGAATATTTGTTATTCTTTGCTAATCTCCTTTTATGCCCAGAATATATGGATACATACATTAAATACATAGACAGACAGACAGTCAGAAAGGAAGTATTTTCAAAAGATTTAAGCAGATGAAGATTTGTGAAATGAGTTCAAGGCCAGAAGAAGAAACATGGGAACAGATTTAGAAATATGATCTGGCTGCTTTGTGCTGCTTCAGTGATTCAAATCAGCAGTAACCCAGTTTAATTGACTGGGTAAAAGAGGTTTATAACCGTGAACGTTGTCCCCACAATTATGGAAATTCATTGACACTGTCACATATCACCACTGTGCACAGTTAATGCTAAGGTTCATTAAAAAATTAAAGCCTAGAATCAACTTTTCAAAATCAAAATAAATAAATTAAATTAAAAATATGCTAATGAAGAAATTTAGAATTGGCTTCAAATTTTGAAGTCGAGCATATGGTGATAAATAGATGGATTCTTTGTAGCGTAACAGGCACACTGGCTGTATCTGGCTCTGTATCTAGCATCCTGCATTGTTGAGGCAATTATGGGCTTTAATTCAGCACAGCATTTAAGCATATGCTTAAGTTCCATTAAAGTGTTTTACTGAATTGGAGCCATCTTAATAAACACAACTAAAACTCTGATCCTTTAATGAGATCCACGTAGGTGGATGCCTTCCCCTAAACGGACACTTATTGGAGCTCTGCTGGGGCAAAGGGGTCAGTCTGTGCCAATTTCATTGGAGGACTGGAGGCTATCAGCCTAAAGCCCTGTTCTTGTAAAGGGATCCACATGCATGAGCCCTTACTCCCAGAGCCATCCTTAGGCATAAACAGCATACAGGGCAGTGGTTCTCAAACCCAGTCCACCGCTTGTTCAGGGAAAGCCCCTAGCAGGCCAGGCCAGCTTATTTATATCTTCTCCATCTGCAGGTTCAGCCGATCGTGGCTCCCACTGGCCAATGGGGTGGTGGGAAGCGGCGGCCAGCACACCCCTCGGCTGGTACTGGAGTCATTTAACAGGCATTTGCCAAGCCCCAGGTATATACTGTCATTTATTGACAAAAGGAGTTGTGCATTACTGTGCGTTACTATAATATTTACTCAACATGTTAGTCTACAGGACCTTAGCTTAAAATTTGCTTTAAAAATATTTCATTAATGTGTTGCTGAAGATTATAAAATCACATCTCTAAAAAATCCTTGCATAGATTTTTAGATGCACAATCTGAGTATTAATATTTAGCCTTAAATGCTTGGATCTTCAGACATATAGTTTTTTAAATAAATCCTTCAAAAGACCATTCTTATCTAAAATACACATGCAAGCCTAGGCTGTCATCAGGCATAGGAGCACCAGGACCCCATAAATCCTAAGGATGGCCCTGCTTATTCCCATGGAGTCATACTGAAGTCAGTGGGGAAGTTAATTCCCACCATTGACTCCCATGTCTAATCCATGTTTGATTCCTTCATGGAGGTCAATGCTACTCTGTGTGGAAGAAAGGGACCACTTTTGCAGATCTTCTTGAAGCATTTGAGCCTTTCTATCTAATACTGCAACCCTTACTTAAATGGAGGGCCATCCTTAGGATTTGTGGGGCCCAATGCAGTATTATTAAATTGGTCCCCCATGCCCGACTTGGGGCACAGCCCCAAACCCCACCCATGTATCCCCAGAAGAACTTCCCCCATTGCTGACACACATTGAGCTTCATACGCAGCAGACACTGCAGCAGACCATGGGGGTGTGTGGGAGGGACGAGGCAGCAAAGGATACCTCATGGCAGTGTAAAGTCCCAGTTCCCCGTAGAGAACCCTGTACTCTCTCCTTCACGCAGAATGTGCCACACCAGCGGAGGCTGCCGCGCATGCTGGATGTGCGGGAGCCGACCTGCTCTTTTCTGCTGTCTCGGTGGTGCGCCAACTTTCCGGGTGCCCTACACAGCTGCATATGCCTAAGAATGGCACTGTTTACATGAATAATCTCTACATACAGAAACAATTAGTTCAATTAAAGTTTGTATGTGTTTAATGGAAAGTTTAGGTATAACTTTTTTAAGAACCATCAAGACTTGAACTCATTTTCTGTGTCTGAAACCATACCAATATGCAATGTTGTTGTAGCCATTTTGGCCCCTCGAAAGTTTGTCTTACTCATCAACAGAAGTTGGTCCAATAAATGATACTTCCTCTCCCACTTTGTCTCTTTGCTTTTATAATAATTTAAACAAAATATCTACACTGACTACAGTTTCAAGAGACTATTCTCATCCCCCTATTGCAAGTGCTTTTTTCTCCAGCAAAGTATTGAAGGAACATACATCCACATTGTGTAGAGTCAAGCACAGGAGTTTATTACGCACAGCGCTGGCCAAGTGTCACCTTGCTTATTAGGCTCAGAGACACTTCAGAACAATTAATTACAATAGATTATATAGGGTGTTCATTGGGCAGAGAGAAGCAACAGTGATGGGTTTCCCAAGCCCCTGGACAGGTACTAGCAGCAAGACAAGAAAAGCGCAATAAGCGAATGGTCTAAAAGATTACATAATGGTCCCACCCAAGGCTCAGATTAACATATTGCTGACTCACAGATAATTACCCCCAAACTACGTCTATTAAAGTTTATAGGTTAAATCCTAATTTTGGGGTCCAGGGGAATGAGGTAGCAGCTCTCCCAGTTGACCAACAGGTATATTCCTGGAGATTTAAAGCAAAAAAGCAGTAATTAGTACACAGTAGTTTATAAATTTACCTTTGCCTTTCTGTGGGCTAGGATTGGCATACATTTGTGAGGGGAGGGTATCATAACTCCTCAAGCCACTCTTCGAGCTCTGTCTGGGATCCGAGAGGTATTGTGCCACTATCTCCTCCCTGCGTTAGGGAGTAACCGTGAATCCTTTCTCAGTGCTTCATGTGTTTATAACTCATGATAAGGACGTCCAATTACATTCGGAGTTATGCTGACTCTGCTCACTGTCTTGAAACACACAAGGTTATTTGTTTACCCCGACTTTCTCTTAGTTATGTATTGTTCTCTGTTAGCCAGCCCCCATGATCCAGGCCAAGCTGTGGCCTCCAGGCCTATATGAAAAGTTCTTAGCAGAAACTGCAGTTAAAAAGTTACATCCACATTAAATGGATTATGACCTTTCAAGTATAGATCCTTGTATAACCCAAGGTCCAGTGTGCTTCAACACCAGCCATGGGAACTACAAGTTGTGGATTACAAACTGCAGCTTGTTGGGAGAACTTACTGGTTCCTGCCAAGAAGTACCTTCTGCTCCTCCCAGCAGGAAGTTTCAGCACTGACCGAAGCTGGGAGCATGTAGCAGGCAAGCAGAGAGGAGACTGCTTGACTGTAATCTTGTTAAGTGTTTCTTTACAGAATAAAACCTTGTTCCTGGTGTTTTGTCTGAGTGGGTCTGGTCTGAGGTGAATACACACTGACACACAATGCAGAGCACACAGAAGATCCTCAAGCCCAGTTTCCCAAAGTTGTGTAAAAAGCCCCAAGGCAGACTTAACCTGTCTTAGACAATATCATATTGCGCCAGTAGACAGGAAGGGGGCTATACTTGTAACAAGTGTGTTGTGATGGGGTAGAGGGGCCCTGCACTGACTATGAGAGGGTAAAGGAGAGCCAGCATACTCATCTGCTGCAGCCTACTACACTTGTAGCAAATGTCAGGCATGGAGAAGGGAGTTAAAAGGAGCAGTCCTGGCCCAATACTGGGTTGAATAGAAAGGGTGACAGAACTCTGCTTCTTTTGATGGAAGAGAAGCCCGGCTGCAGTTCAGAGACTGAATTATCTTGCCGTTTGGATATGCCCTTGCTAGAAGAAATTACCAAACCCTGAGGGGTTGGTGGAAGCTTATGCTGTTTGAAGACAAGCCATAAACATTCATCAGACAACACTATTTTTGTTGTGGGGGGTTTTGGTTCCTGATTTCCAATGGACCTTAATACCCTGGAAGGCCAAAGCACTGCTACGTCCGGTTTTACAGAAACAGCAATATACCAGCATAGATCTGCAACTGGGTGTGTTGTGCCCTGGCAGATCATCAGGGGATGTCACAGAGGCAACCCAGTTGCAAATTTGGTGGAGAATGTAGGCAAGATATAACTCCTGCGGAAGGGAACATGTCAGGACTTAAAATAAATGAATAAATAAATAAATAATGCAATAAGGAAGAAACTCCCAAGCAGTGTGGACATGGAACAACTACTGAAATGGATGGCATTGCAGAATGCTCAACACCACCAGCAGGAACAGCAGGTCCCATAGCACAGGACTGATAGCAGCAACTAATCCAACACACAGCTGCTCAGCAGCAAAAGGAAGAACAGCAGCTGGTACAACCAGTTATGACCTTATTGCGGCCTCCCACAATGCCTGGGCCTTCCACCATAGACCCAGTGGGGGCCCTGGTACTGGTCAGATCCAAGAGATGGGGCTTTAAGATGATCAAGAGGTTGTTCATGAAATGTTTTGACTAGGTAACAGCTGCAGAAACATCCAGGGACCAATGGGTTGGCTTGGGGTAATGAGAAATCTGGCTGGTATGGAACTGATGTCCTGAAGAGGCCCTCTGGGTCCTCTCTCACCAGGTTCAGGAGACCCAAGAAGATGCAAGAGTCAGGGACAGCTTGGACTAAGGAACTGGGCCTGCCCAAGTGGGACTGAACTCAAGAATCCTTGGACCAGTCATGGTCTTTAAAAGGGGGAAACCCCTAGTTATTTTTATGGCCCTTTTCTGTACCTATTCCAATTCCAATATATCTTTTCTGAGATGGAATGACCACATTGCATGCAGTGTTCAAGATGTGGGTTACCATGGATTTATAGAGAGGAAATATAATATTTTCTATCTTATTTTCCATCCTTTCCCTAATCACTTCCAACATTCTGTTCACTTTTTTGACTGCTGCTGCATATTGAGTGATGTTTTCAGAGAACTATCCACAATGATACCAAGATCTCTCTTGAGTGGCAACAGCTAATTTAGACCCCATCATTTTATATCTATAGTTGGGGTTATGTTTTCCAATGTGCATTATTTTGTATTTATCAACAATTAATTTCATCTGCCATTTTATTGCCCAGTCACTCGGTTTTTGAGATCCCTTTATAACTCTTCGCAATCTGCTTTGGACTCTACTATCATGAGTAGTTTTGTATCATCTGCAAATTTTACCACCTCAAGTTTTTACTCCTTTTTCCAGATAATTTGTAAATATGTTGAATAGTACTGGTCCCAGGATAGACCCCTGGGGGATACCACTATTTACCTTTCTCCATTCTGAAAACCGACTATTTATTCCTACTGTTTGTTACCACTATTTACCTTTCTCCATTCTGAAAACCGACTATTTATTCCTACTGTTTGTTACCTATCTTTTAAGCACTCACTAATCCATGAAAGGACCTTACCTCTTACCCCATGACAGCTTAATTTGCTTAAAAGCCATTGGCAAGAAGTTTGTCAAAGACTTTCTGAAAATCTAAGTACACTATATCCACTGGATCCTCTTGTCCACGTTTGCTGACCCTTCAAAGAATTCTAGCACATTGATGAGGCATGACTGCCCTTTACAAAAACCATGTTGACTCTTCCTCAACAAATTATGTTCATATATGTGTCTGACAATTTTGTTCTTTACTATAGTTTCAGCCATTTTTCCTGGTACTGAAATCAGGCTTACCGGACTGTAATTGCTGGGGTCACTGCTGGAGCCCTTTTAAAAATTTGGCATCACATTAGCTATCCTCCAGTCATTTGCTACAGAAGCTGATTTAAATGATAGGTTCTTCTTCGAGTGCTTGCTCATATCCATTCCAAGTAGGTGTGCGAGCGCTGCGCGCACGTTCGTCGGAAGAATTTTCCCCTAGCAACACCCGGCGGGTCGGCAGGCGCCCCCTGGCATGGCACCCTTGTGGCACCGCATATATACTCCTGCCGACTCGTCCGCTCCTCAGTTCCTTCTTACCGCCCGTGTTGGTCGTTGGAACGTGGAGTGCGGCTTAGCTGACCTCCACATCCCTAGTGTTTCACCTGTTCTACCTAGTTCCTAGTTAGTTAGTGTTGTTTAGTAGTTGTTAATAGTTGTTAAGTATAGTTGTTAAACATAGTTGTATATAGTTAGTGGGCTGAGGTATACTCCTCCTCGCCCACTCCGGGACCCGGGCTCATGCCTGGCTCTCCCGGCTTCAAGCAGTGCTCAGCCTGTCGTCGGCCGATGCCAACGGGAGACCCCCACGATCGTTGCCTCAAGTGCCTGGGGGAATCCCATCTGACGGAGAAGTGCCGCATCTGCAAGTCCTTCAAACCGCGGACAAAAAAGGAGCGGGACTCCCGTTTAAAGCAGCTCCTTATGGAGGCCGCCCTGACTCCGGCAGTTCCGGCACCGACCGCACCGGCACCGAAACCACCGTCTTCGGCACCGGGGACGAGCGGTACCGCCACAGCACCGCGGCACCATAAGTCCTCGTCTGAGCAGCCAGCCCGGCGGCGCTCGCTTTCACCTCGGCCGAAGAAGGCGAAGGCTCCTGCGGTCGCGCCTCCGGAACCGCAGTCCGAGCCAGGAAAGCCGTGCCGGCACGCACCACTATCTGCCCCGGCACCGGTGCTTCCCGTACCGTCGACTCCGGCCCGGCAAGGGCCGTCGAGTCCGGTGCTTGATAGCTCCCCGGCACGTGCCGTGGTCGAGCTCACGATCCCGACTACGCCAGAAACCTTCACGACGGCGCGGGACCTGATAGCGCTCACTGAGCCTTCCCTGCCTCAGCCCCCGGCACCGCCGGTGCGGGCGCTTCCCTCTATGGGAAAGCCAGCGATGCTCCAACCTCCATCTCTGGGAGCACCGGATAGGCGCCGGTCCCGATCGAGATCTCGGCACCGATCCCGCTCACGCCATGGTTCGCCATCCCGACGCCGCTCGCAGTCCCGGCACCGATCCTACTCTCGGCGCCGGTCGTACTCGCGGCACCGGTCCAGGTCCCGATCTACAGACCGACGCTCAGCACGTCGCTCTGGCTCTCGGCACCGCTTCCGACGAAGTCCATCATACCGTCGGCGCACCCGATCCCGGTCGACCTCCCGGCACCGCGCTGGTCGTAGGTCCCGGTCCCGATCTCGGCACCGGTTCGACTCTCGGCACCGTTCCCCGGCACCGACCGTCACTCGGCACCAGTCCTACGGGTTGTCTGCCCCGCCTTGGCCTTCCAGACACCCTTCCGGCTCCTCGCGACCAGACAGCGTGCTCTATGGGGATGTGGGCCAAGATCCGGACCAGCCCCAGCAGTGGTCCTTCTGGACGCCTTGGGCGTACCATCAAGCCCAAGGCGATCCTTTCCCGCCGGCGAGATCTGCTGGTGCAGCTCGAGTGCCAGAGGCCACCATCAGCGTTCCTCCTCCGGCAACCGATGTTGCCGAGTCACAGGACCCAGAGGCACCCCTCGAACCGAGCCATGCTCTGGATCAACAACCTGCAGGGGAGCCCCCGGTCCCCGGTCTTTCCTCCTCCTCCTCCCCAGATGAGGCAGTGGCGGGCACTTCGACCTCTGGCCCGCCCCCTATTGACCTTCGCGCTCATCAAGATTTGCTCCGCAGAGTGGCTTTGAGCATTAATCTACAAGCGGAGGAGGTGCCGGAAGTTGAGGATCCTGTAGTGGACATTCTCTCATCCGATGCACCAACGAGGGTCGCCTTGCCCTTCATACGAACTATTCAGGCCAAAGCGGAGTCTATTTGGCAGGCCCCAGCATCGATCCCTCCGACGGCCAGAGGCGTGGAGAGAAAGTACATGGTACCCTCCAAGGGGTACGACTACCTGTACACCCATCCTCCTCCATGCTCTCTGGTCGTCCAATCCGTGAATGAGAGGGAGCGTCATGGCCAACCAGCCCCCGCCCCAAAATCGCGTGAGGCTAAACGTATGGACCTGCTGGGCCGTAAGATTTACTCCGCTGGGGGTCTCCAGTTACGTGTGGCAAACCAACAAGCGCTGCTAGGCAGGTATGATTTTAATACCTGGCAGACCATGGACAAGTTTACTGAACTGGTCCCGGTAGACTCCCGCCCTGAGTTCAAAAGTCTCGTGGAAGAGGGCAAGAAGATCTCAAGGACAGCCTTACAGGCTGCGCTCGACGCCGCAGACTCAGCAGCTAGAACCATCGCGTCGGGCGTTACCATGAGACGGATTTCCTGGTTGCAAGTGTCCGGCTTACCTCCGGAGCTGCAGCATACCATACAAGACCTCCCTTTTGAAGGGCAGGGCCTCTTCTCAGAGAAGACGGACCCAAGGCTGCAAAGCCTTAAAGATAACCGCATAATAATGCGCTCCCTGGGCATGCACACACCGCAGACCCAGCGGAGGTCCTTTCGACAGCAACCTCAGCGCCCTTATCCCCCACCACGCCCCCGCCAAGACTTCAACAGACGGCGGGGACGGGTGAACCGACGACGCCAGTCCGGTTCCCAAGGGGGGCAAAACAACGGTACCGCCAAACCACCGGCGGGACCGAAGCAAAACTTTTGAAGGTGCGCCAGAGAGCAGAGCACCAGTCCCTTCCCGGACTCCTCTTCTTTTTTCCAACCGCCTTTCTCCCTTCCTCCCGGCGTGGACCCGGATAACCTCAGACCAATGGGTCTTGCGCACGGTGGAGTTTGGTTACCATCTCCAGTTTATTTCGCCTCCACCCTCCCACCCACCCTCCCCGTCCCTCTTCAGGGACCCCTCTCACGAGCACCTCCTCTGGCAGGAGGTCCTCACGCTTCTCGAACTCGGAGCGATAGAAGAGGTGCCTCACGACCTCAGAGGCCGAGGGTTTTACTCCCGCTATTTTTTAATCCCCAAGTCGAAAGGAGGTCTCCGTCCCATCCTAGACCTCCGCGGACTCAACGCCTTCGTAAGGAAGTTACGATTCCGCATGGTATCCTTGGGGTCCATCATCCCTTCCTTGGATCTGGGAGACTGGTTCGCTGCTCTCGACATGAAGGACGCGTACTTTCATGTTTCGATCTACCCGCCTCACAGACGCTTTCTCCGCTTTCTGGTGCGGGACCGGCACTTTCAATTCACGGTCCTACCATTTGGCCTGTCCTCTGCCCCACGTGTCTTCACGAAATGTATGGCAGTAGTGGCCGCTTGCCTCCGTCGCCAGGGGATATGTGTCTTCCCTTACCTGGACGACTGGCTGGTTCGCGCGTCCTCCCAGGCTCAGGTCGCCGCGCACATGACAATCATCAGGGACCTGTTCGAATCTCTAGGGCTCCTGATAAATTTCGACAAGTCCATCCTCGTACCATCCCAGAGGATAGAATTCATCGGGGCTGTCTTGGACTCTATGGTCGCGACAGCCTCACTTCCACCCAGCCGTTTCCAGGCACTACTCACTATCATAGACAGCCTGCTAGCCTTCCCCACGACCTCGGCCAGGGTCTGTCTCAGCCTCTTAGGCCACATGGCGGCGTGTACTTTTGTAACCAAGTATGCCAAACTCCGCCTGCGCCCACTGCAGATATGGTTAGCTTCGGTTTACCGTCCACGCAGGGACAGCATGGACATCGTTGTCACACTCACAGAAAGCGTCCTACACTCCCTCCGATGGTGGCGAAATCCCGCCCTGGTGTGTGCGGGGTTACCGTTTCACCCCAGACAGCCGTCCATTTCCTTAACAACGGACGCATCCTCTCTGGGCTGGGGAGCTCACATGGGGTCTCGTCGAACACAGGGCCTCTGGTCCGCTCGGGAGCTGTCGCTGCACATAAACATCAGGGAGCTGAGGGCCGTCCGCCTCGCCTGCCAGGCTTTTCTTCCTCACCTGCGAGGCCGTTCTGTCTTAGTGCTCACGGACAACACCACCGCGATGCACTATATAAACAAGCAGGGGGGGACGCGCTCTCTCCCTCTTTGTCAGGAGGCGATAACGCTGTGGGAAGTTTGTGTAACCCACGGCATCGATCTGGAAGCCTCTTTTCTTCCAGGAGTCCAGAACGTGTTGGCAGACCGGCTCAGCAGGTCCTTTCTAGCCCACGAGTGGTCTCTTCGTCCGGACATAGTCCATTCTCTTTTCCGGCGGTGGGGATTTCCCCGAATCGACCTCTTCGCGTCCCGCACCAACCGGAAGTGCCCCCTGTTCTGCTCCTTCCGCGGTCTCGACCGCGGCTCTCTGTCGGACGCGTTCCTCCTACCTTGGTCGACCCACCTCCTCTATGCCTTCCCGCCGTTCCCCTTGGTGCACAAAGTCCTCGTAAAGCTACGCAGGGACAAGGCCCGACTAATTCTCATCGCCCCAGCGTGGCCTCGCCAACACTGGTACCCCACGCTGTTGGACCTGTCCATAGCCAGTCCGGTTCCCCTGCCGGTCCATCCGGACTTGATATCACAAGACCACGGCAGGCTTCTCCACCCCGACCTCCGGTCCCTCCACCTGACTGCGTGGCTCCTGGCTGGTTGAGCTCTGCGGAGCTGCGCTGTTCCACCCCAGTGCAGCAAGTGCTCTTGGGAAGTAGGAAACCTGCAACCAGGGCTACCTACCTGGCAAAATGGAAGAGGTTTTCCTGCTGGTGTCAATCACGAGGACTGTCACCAGCTCAGGTTCCCATCCAAGTGCTACTGGAATATCTATGGCACCTTAAACAACAAGGCCTCGCGCTCTCATCCCTCCGCGTCCACCTAGCGGCCATTTCCTCCTTCCATCCAGGAGAAGGCTCTTCCTCCGCCTTCTCTCACCCTATGGTCTCGAGGTTCCTCAAGGGCCTGGAGCGCCTGTATCCCCAGGTCCGCTATCCCGCCCCCTCCTGGGACCTCAATCTGGTTCTCTCGAAACTAATGGCCCCTCCTTTCGAACCCTTGGCAACCTGCTCTCTCCTGTACCTATCATGGAAGGTGGCGTTCCTTGTGGCCATTACATCGGCCAGGAGAGTCTCAGAGCTTCGCGCTCTGGTGGCGGACGCACCATACACGATATTCCATAAAGACAAGGTACAACTCCGTCCGCATCCGGCCTTTCTGCCCAAGGTGGTCTCCCCATTCCACCTAAACCAGGACATTTTCCTTCCAGTGTTTTACCCAAAACCTCATGCGTCTCGCAGAGAGCAGAGCTTGCATTCACTCGATGTTCGTCGGGCGCTGGCGTTTTACATTGACCGCACCCGACCCTTCCGAAAGACCTCCCAACTATTCGTTGCCGTCGCAGACAGGATGAAGGGTCACCCTGTCTCATCGCAAACAATATCATCCTGGGTGACGGCCTGCATCAAAACATGCTATGCCTTGGCTCACACTTCTCCAGGGCGAGTTACCGCTCATTCCACGAGAGCGCAAGCGTCCTCGATTGCCTTCCTCGCCCGTGTGCCTATACAAGACATATGTCGTGCAGCCACGTGGTCGTCAGTGCACACTTTTTCTGCCCATTACGCCTTGGTGCAGCAGTCCCGGGACGATGCGGCTCTTGGCTTGGCTGTTCTGTATTCAACAGTCTCCAACTCCGACCCCACCGCCTAGGTAAGGCTTGGGATTCACCTACTTGGAATGGATATGAGCAAGCACTCGAAGAAGAAAAGATGGTTACTCACCTTTGTAACTGTTGTTCTTCGAGATGTGTTGCTCATATCCATTCCACACCCACCCTCCTTCTCCACTGTCGGAGTAACCGGCAAGAAGGATCTGAGGAGCGGACGGGTCGGCAGGGGTATATATGCGGTGCCGCAAGGGCGCCATGCCAGGGGGCGCCTGCCGACCCGCCTGGTGTTGCTAGGGGAAAATTCTTCCGACGAACGTGCACGCGGCGCTCGCACACCTACTTGGAATGGATATGAGCAACACATCTCGAAGAACAACAGTTACAAAGGTGAGTAACCGTCTTTTACAGACGACAATTAGTAGTCCTGCAGTTTCACATTTGAGTTCCTTCAAAACTCTTGGGTGAAAACCATCTGGTCCTGGTGACTTATGACTGTTTAATTTAGCAATTTGTTCCAAAACCTCCTCTACTGACACCTCAATCTTGGATAATTCCTCAGATTTGTCACCTAAAAGAATGGCTCAGGTTTGGGAATCTCTCTCACATGCTCAGCTGTGAAGACCAATGCTAAGAATTAATTTAGTTTCTCTGCAATGACCTTATCGTCCTTGGGTGCTCTTTTTCCATCTCGATCATTCAGTGGTCCCACAGGTTGTTTAGCTGGCTTCCAGCTTCTGATGTACTTAAATTTTTTTTGCTATTACTTTTTGTCTTTGCCTAACTGGCCTTCAAATTTTTGTTTGACCTTCCTAATTATATTTTTACATTTCATTTGCCAGAGTTTATGCTCCTTTCTATTTTCCTTACTAATTTCCACTTTTTAAAGGATGCCTTTTTGCCCTTCAATGCTTCTTTTACTTGGTAAAAGTAATTGGTAGATCCCAGCCACCAGGCTTAAGCCATTTTGATTTCCATGTGGTTACCCTGGACACAGTTATACTGTGATAGCCTACTCATGGAATCCAGTTATGGGCAAGTCAAGTCTGGACTGCAGACACCCAAGCGTTATTGCTTGGGGTACTTGTTGCATAATACATGGTTACTAGGATGTACTGATACCCAGCTGCAGTCTTTTCAAGTGTCCCTACCAAGTGCATTCCAATACTTCAAATGGGATGTTGACCAATGTGAGAGGGACTAACAGAGCCTTCACCACTCCAATCATAATGGCCAGGGTCAGCTATATTGACCACACATAGAAGTAATGAGCCTTATGGACTATGGCCATAACCTTGTGAGGGAATAACTGGTACCAACTCCAGGACCACTGTAGGGCACCATCTATCTATAGTGTGTGCATAGGAACATAAAGATTCAACTAACTGCGGGAACATACAAGGTCCCTAATGGTCATCCTGACTGAATCTCTCACCATTCAGTTACTGTAGGCCAAAGATTGGGAAAATTTGGGGGATCTCCTAGAGAAATTGTTGAGTTCTCCTGAGAACAGGAAGGCTCCAGTCTTGGCTTCCCCATGGGACTGAATAGACGTGGCCAGTATAGGGGAAGCAGCTGGGCCAAATGAAGGGAGTTCTAGGCAGCCAGAGGTTTCTTTAGTATCCCAATCCTATCCAGAATCAGGGGCATGGGCAATGGGGGTTGCCCCTCACTTGAAGCTGAGATCCTAATCAGTTTATCTAATGTTGATGAAGGGCAAAACAGAGATGAGACTTTAAACTGGGCCTTTCCACTTGTGGCCATTCTTAATGGGGAATTAATGGACCTCCAGGAAATAGAGACTTTTACCCATTTTGAAATCCAGTATGAGCCGTTGTGCTGTCTGAAGAACTACCAAACAGGGAAGGTTTGAACCAAATACCTGGTTCACTAATACTACCATGGGGAAATCTTGCACTTTGTCCATGTTGTACCATTAGTTGGGCATCTGGGTAGGGGAACCATCTTCTATATTCTGGACCTAGTGTTTCTGGCCCACAGTGTAAAAGGAAGTTCCGGACTTCTGCGGCTAATGTCCTCATTGCCAGCTAGCTGAACGTCAAGGAGTGGTGAAGTCTCCATTAATCCCTCTCATGTTGGTCAACCCCCATTTAAAATAATTGGAATGTACTTAGTTGGGACACCTGAGAAGACTTCAGCTGGATATCAATACATTCTAGTAACCGTGTATTATGCAACAAGTATGCCAAGGCTGTACCATGAACTCAAAAGCTATCTCAGCAAAACTAATGAAGATCTCTGCCTGACCAGAGATTCTGATGGACCAGGGAACCATCTTTGTGTCCCAAGCAGTAAAGTAGTTGTGCAGACTACTGAAAATCAAATCTCTTCATTTGTCTATTTACCATCCTCAAAGAGGTGGGCTAGTGGAGCACTTCAACTGAGCACTAAAATATATGTTAAAAAAATTAATTGCCAGAGACTCTCATCACTGGGCCCAGTTGCTCTCACCCCCAATCTCTTGTTTGTGGTGCAGAAGGTAACTTCTCCCTGTTTGAGCTGTTTTATGGACCTCAGGGAACTCTGGACTAGGAGCTCTAAATGTTGTACAGGAAATGTGGGAAGAGCAGGGGATACATGCTGCAAATGTTGGGCAGTATATCTTCACCTTTTGTAAGAGCCTAGAAGCTTTAGGCACCTTTGCAGGGCAGAATCTCTTGAATGCCCAAGGTGCCCAAGAGACTGCCTACAAGCAGCTCACCTCTGAGTGTTCAAATGCAAGGATTGAGTGTTCCATGTTACTCCTTAATTTGTAGTCAAAACTTCTGAGCTGTTGGCAGGGCTTTCATGAAAGAAAAACAAAACAATTTTATCACATCAAACTCTTAAATCTGTGGAGATTCTGAGAGGGTCTACTTATAGCTCCCTACCATCTGGAAACAGGCGTATGGCCACAGATATCCAGAATTTCAGCTCCCAGTATCTAGGCCCCCATATAGCCTGTACTGAAGACAAGCTCATGCTGCAACAGAATGTCTAGGCCCAACAAATGGTAGATGACTTCTCTACTGTGTTTGCTGCCTGGGCAGCAGAAACCCACCTCATCTTATAGCACATCCAAACTGAGCCTGGACATTGTGTCTGGGCGACCCAGTGGCCTCTTCCACAGAATATGAAGCAGGAACTCCAATCCATGCTGAACCTTGGCGTGATTAAAGACTCACATGTACACTAGATGAGTCCAGTCATGTTGACCCCCTAAAATGGATGGCACAACCCGATTGGGCATTAACGTTAGAAAAGTCAATGCCCTCGCAAAGTTTGATGCATACACCATGTCATGCATTGATGAGCAGCTGGATGAGGCCAAATATATTGCCACCCTAAACCTTAAAAAGAGATAGTGGCAGATCCTATTCACTCCAGAGTCTTGAGAAAAAGCCTCCTTTGGCACCCCTTACAGCCAATATCTGCTCTGGACCATGATGTTTGGTCTACACAGAACTCCAGCAACATTGAAATGGCTAATGGACCTGGTCCTCTGGCTCCACATCAGTTATTCCAGGGCCTACCTTGACAATATAACCTAGAAGAACCTTCTGTGGAAAACCATATTCAGAGAGTAGTCATCAGTGGTTGAGAAATTGGAAGAGTGGGGTTCTGTAGGGATCTGTCCTGGAACCAGTTATATTTGATATCTTCATAAATGGCACAGAGATTACACATATAAAGTTTGTGGATGATAACAAGCTGGGAAGGATTGCAAGTACTTTGGAGGACAGAATTAGAATTCAAAATGATCTTAACAAACTGAAGAAATGGTCTGAAATAAATAGGATGAAATTCAATAAGGTCAACTGCAAAGTATTACCTTTATGAAAGAACAATCAGTTTCACAAATATAAAATGGGAAATGACTACCTAGGAAAGAGTACTGCAGAAAAGGATCTGGGAGTTGTAGCAGATCACAAACTAAATATGAGTTAACAATGTAACACTGTTGCAAAAAAGGGGAACATCATTCTGTGATGTATTAGCAGAAGTGTTGTAAGCAAGACACAAAAAGTAATTATTCAACTCAACACCACTCATAAGGTCCCAAATGGAGTGGTGTCCAGCTCTGGGCACCACACTTCAGGAATGATGTGGACAAAGTAGAGAAAGTCCAGAGAAGAGCAACAAAAGTGATTAAAGGTCTAGAAAACATGAAAAAAACAACAGAATTTGTTTAGCCTAGAGAAGAGAAGACTGAGGGGGGACATGATAATAGACTTATAAGTGTAAAAGGTCATTATAAAGAGGAAGGTGATAAATTGTTCTCCCTATACTCTGAGGACAGGACAAGAAGTACTGAACTTAAATTGCAGTAGGGGGGATTTAGGTTAGACATTAAGAAAACCTTCCTAACTGTAAGGGTAGTTAAGCATTGGAACAAATTACCTAGGGAGCTTGTGGAACCTCTATCATTTGAGGCTTTTAAGAACCTATTAGACAAACAGCTCTCAGGGATTGTCAGGATAATACTTTGTCCTGGCTAAATGCAGCAGACTGGACTAGATGACCTATCAAGGTCCCTTTAAGTCATACATTTCTATGGTTCTATAATATTTTGGTATATATCCAGAAATGGGAGGCCCACCCGAAGCAACTCTTCTGAAGACGAGGGACTAACAGCAAATCTCACAAAATGCAGCATAGGCAAAGACATAACTATTTACCTTGGTTATACATTGGGGAAGGGCCTGGTACAATCTCTAGTAAACAAGATCCAGGCCTTAATGGACTGAGTACAAAGAAACAGGTATGCCCATTTTGGGGGCTAGTGGTACACAACCACAGTTTTGTATTGGTGTCCTCGTCTAATGTGGCCCCTCTCAACCATCAGGTCTAGGGCAGTATCTCAAGGAAGATCCATTGGACGGCCTTTCAGATGCCAAAAGTTTATCTCTGTTCGGAGCCAGTTTTGTACAACCCAGACTTCACCATGAAATTCTTCCTACATGCTGATGATTCTGAAATTTGTGGGTGGCTGTCTTATCCCAGGTGGTCAATGGTGAGACATCCTGTTGTTCACCTAAATTATAAATTGGTCACAAAAGTAAGTGCCTATGCTATTACAGAAAAAGATGGCTTAGCAGTGACATGGGCCATGGAGAATTTCTGATATTACCTTATGAACAATGAACAATGAATTCACCCTGGTTACAGATAATGCTCTTGTATGATGGCTCCATGCCATGAAGAACACTAAGCCCCTATTCATGAGGTGGTACCTGTCTCTCCATCCCTTCTTGTTCCATGTGCAACATAGGGGTGGGAATACTTACTGAAATGTGAACCTTTTCTCTCAAGAAGGAGGGGAGCTGGAGAGGGAGAGAAGTGCTCAAGGCAATATCCTGAGGGGGAAGATATATGATGGGGCGTATAGGCACCACTCTGACAATGAGACGGTTAAGGAGAATCTAGACCTACCCCACTTCATCTGCAGCTAATGTAAGTTGTGGAGAGAGGAGTTAAAAGGAAGAGATCCAGCCCAGTTCAGGGCTGACCATAAAGGAGAGCAGTTCTCTCCTTCTCTTGATCGGAGAGAAGCCTGACTGCATCTCAGAGACTAATCTAGCTTTCCAGCTGGATAAATCCCTGTTAGAAAGGATGACTAGATCCTGGACATTTGGTGGAAGTGCGGACTGTTTGGAACCAAACCTGGAATAGAAGGGCAGGGTCCCACTCAAGCCTTGTCAGACAATTCTGTTTTTTTGTTGTCTGATTTACTTTGGATCATAATACTCCAGAAGAGGTAGGACTGAAGTATGCCTTGGCTGGAGGACAATGACAATGACGTACTGGTGGAGACCTGCAGCGTGGTGAGTTGTGCCAAGATATGCCTCAGCGGGATGCCGCAGGGACAATCTAATGAATGCAACAGTGCTCTGAAGTCTATTTGAGCTTCAAAGGTAAATTGAAAGTGAGTTTATGCCACTGGAACATGAAATCAGACAAACCTACATATTCACTCAACAAGAACTTTTCCCTTAACAATTGGCTAGGTTTATATTTTGAAAATAAAGCCACAATCTTTCAAAGAAATACACATTTAACTTTCAGCATATGAATAGTCCCATCAATTGAAAATGATATTGGAAATTAATTTGCAATTTTCAATCCAATTAGTTATATAAGATTTCCAACAATAGAGAAACATTGCTTGGCTTCCTTATATTTTTTTAACATAACTTCAAAAAAACATTTTTAACAGATAAGTCCCCTGCAATATGAGCATGACCTATTATGTACCTCTTCATTCTTATGATGTCTTGACTTTCTGTTAACACACTATAAGTCCTCCTGTTCCACCGTATGAATTGTTTTGGGATCAGGGCAGGTCATGTCATCCCATCTGAAGCTGCAGATCTTATTGATCCATAGATCATTTGGCAGGGGATGCTGTAAGAGTGGAACAAATCAAGTGCAGCGTTCTCCTAGCTCGTAGGTCAAGGTTATCACCTCCAATAATGAGCCTAGATGGGAGTCTCCGAGTACACTATTAGCAATCTCAGTGGGTTGGCCTCTACAGTCCTTTGCACTGCAACTGCATAAAATTCACAGAATGAGTTAACACTGTTTTTTGAAGAGTTCCCTTATAAGCCTTCTGCCTGAAGGCCCAGTGTGACCAGCAGCAGATAGTTCTTGTACTAAGGTTTAACTGCAAAGATATTTTGTGCAGTGTTAGATTTTTTTCATATTCTCTCATATGCTGATGCTTCAGGTCAGTTTGATCAGCTCATTATAGAAGGTGGGGGAAAGCACACCAATTGCAAAGTATGATCATAATTCATCGTAAAGTAGGTTGCACATATTTACATCATTTTACCTGCTTACTTAATTTAAGCACATGGTTTTATAAGTTGGATTGTATATCATATGCCTGTTTCACAATAACATTTCCAGGTGCAAATGGAGATAAAGGCAACTAATTAGGTATGTGCCTATTTTCATAAAAGTAATTAACCATAATTAGAGTTTTTTAATACTTGCAGATTGAATGCTTTCAGGTGGCATTTTTACAGAACTTTATCTTTGTAGAAATAATTTCTACTTAAATTCTAAAAGAAGAATGAAAAGTCACTAGAAAACTGCTCTTGCAAATTTTGTTGTCATTGAAAACGTGGTCTGTAGCACTACTATGCCACACTGGGCTGTGATCACACAAGCTACTCAAGGATAGCTCTGGACATGTCAGCGTTTAGATGGGAGAACTGCAAGAAAAACTCAGATACTGTAGGAAGTAGTGTCAGTGATTCATTAGGTCACATTCATCTCTCGCTGAGTCAGTGCCCCAGGATACTGTTTAGGACTGTGGATCTTTTTTATCAGATGTCAAGCTAAACTCATAATGATTTGTGGTCCTTAATGATGTGATGGCACTTCTCAGAAGAACGTAGGTGTTATTTTTTGCTATCCCTGGCCAAATTTCAACATGAGTAAGTACATTTTACCCACCAAATTCTGCTTGCTGTTTCAATTGAAGATTACATTCCCAATTTAGGAAAGGAAATAAACTGTTGTACAGAATTGCTCTGCACAGTTGAACACCTGCCATTTTCCACACCATTTCAGTGGTGAAAAATGAAGTGAATCCAAGAGAAAGCCACTACCTATACAGATTTTTATTTATTTATTTTGTGTGTGTATGTATGTCCTTTGTGAAGGCAGGGAAAGGATTGATTTGAGGTTTTTCCTACCATCTTATATTTATTTTTATTATAGAAGGCATAGAATAGAGATAATTAATAAATCATATGAATATTATTAATAATAATACTGCCCAAGTTCCTATGCAGCTCTTTTCATCAACAAATCTCCAAGTGTTTTCCAAAGAAGGTGAGTATCGGCACCATAGGCCTAGATTAATGATGGAAGACAAGCTGAAAGAAGTGAGCCTGAAGAACAGATTTGAAATGGAAGCAAGCAAGATCATTTGACGGACAGGAGGAGAGGGACTGCTTAAGATGAGAAAAACACAGAATAATGAGAGAGAGAGAGAAAAAAAAATCAGATAAAGGAAGCTGTGAGGAGAGAGGAACTGGCAGGAAAGTGGGAGGATGAGGAGGCAGGAGCTGAGGTTCAGGGCAGGGCATAGCTCTATAGAAGTGAAGATGAGGAGTTTGATCTGCCTAAGTGTCAATCTGAGCACTAAAGAACAGTTCTCAGAGCTTTTTAATTAAACAGAATTTTGTGTTTCTTGAAGATAAATTAATATCATAAAGATGGGAGGAAAGTGCATGAATTTAGTATGCCCCAAGAGGACAACATTCAAAGCTAAAGTGTTCTAGGTAATAAATAGATGTCAATCATTTTTAAGTTCACTTTATTGATTCCTTTCTTCCAAACACATAGCCTTGAGTTCTGAGAGCACAATGAACAGTTATGTACAACATATGTTGGGTTTACTGAGTTGGGAATATATGAATGTATCAAACAATAACCTCCAACTTTTTCTACCCTTCATTCCACAGCATGCAGGATTATATTATATATATTATCATATATTATAACACTGGATTATAACATATATATTATTATATATATATTATATATATTATATATATTATAACACTGTGTTAGTTCAGTTTTACACAAATGTAATGCCATTAATTATTATATTATGCTTGCTTCACTTTATCCCACTTCACTCAGTGGGGTCGGCAGCACGGACCCACAGAGCATGTGTGGTTGATACAACTTTTATAAATTGGCTAGCCAGGCTTGACATTATTGGTTTGAAAAGAGTTTTCCTTCTTTGAGGTGGACTGCCTGCCACAGTTGATGAGTCCCACTTGCCCTACAAAGGCACAGGGAAGTGAAGTGACTTGCCCAAAAGTTACCCAGAAGACCAGTGGTGAAACAAGGAATAAAAAAATGGTGTCCCAAGCCTGTATCCTCGCCACTGTATCATGCTGCCTTATATTAATTAAATTATATTTTACTGTCAATTTTATTGCCAGGTATTCAAAAATCATGACTTGGGTCCCAGAAAATAAAGGATATTGGAGTTAAAATATAAGATTTTTAACATAAATTTAGGATCCTTTTTTGTTTTGCTTTGTTTGAGCCTTTAAAGGTCATATTGTTAACACTGACTTTTTAAAAATATGAAAGCTGAAAGTCTGCTTTAATCAGTAGATTCCAGGAGCTGCTAGTTTAAAAAGAATACCAAAGATCATAGATTCACTACAAAATCATGAAAACTGGCAACACTCTATTATTAAAATATATTCTTATTGTTGTGAACACCACTACTTGATTGTAAACTGTTTCCTGTTGCTCCTAATTACTTCTGCAACTTCCCCCACCACTTAAAATTCTAAATCATCCTAATAACTATAATGTATAGTGGACTTTTCTGCTTATTATATTACAATTGTATCGAACAAAGTGCAATGATTACCCTATTTCTAATTTCAAGAATGAAAAGCAAAACCTGCTTCTTTCAAAAGGTTTTATGATGCCTTTTATAACTTTTAGGGTTCTTTTAATGTAAAATATTTTTAAAATCTAAAATTTTAAAAAATAAACCAGAGTAAAGGCCTCAAAATATTCAGAAAGGCTTTTCAGTGCAAAACAATACAATACATTTTGGAGGGGAGAGAAGAAGGGGTGAATAAGAGACATACAAAACATTTGTAATGAAACCAGAAAACTAGGAACATTTCTGATGTTGGATATCATTAATAGCACAAAATGTGGCTCCATTTTAGTGGAAGGTTCACCAAAATCTGAAAAATATCCTGGAAAAGTGGACGCCAGACCATTATCACTTTCCTTTGCATGAGATCCACAACCCGTCGCGAAGAGTTCAGTGATCTTTAGCCAATCACCTTTGATGTAGTTAGTCCTTTCTGTGAGGTTGGTGCTGTAAAGAATGAAGGTGGGAGAGTAGGCCAGCTGGACTCCTCCTAGGTCTGAGATAATCAATGGTGGCGAAGTGAACCACATCCAGTTTTCTCTGCACTCCATTCCTTGGCAGGATCTTCTTTGGAGAATGCAAAAACCTCCTTGCCTTCAATTTGTCAGCAGTGGGGTGACTCATATTTTCCCAGTCTCTTTACCTCATCTGGGGAAGGAAATGACAAAGATGACCCAATATTATTAGTTAATTTTCAGAACAGAGATTCCCTATTATCAAAGTGCATCTCAGATCCCAGAAACTGATCAAATGAATGGACAGAGCAAGCCAGCTGATCACCTACCAGAGAGTCCGGTGAGGTGGAGTTAGCTGATCTCCCCAAAATTTTTGATAATGTGAGTACAGTTTGTAGCTGATAACCTGGGTAAATAGCAGAAAGAGACAGAATTATAAACTTTCAGGGTTGGAAGGGATGTCAGGAGGTCATCTAGTCCAACCCCCTGCTCAAATCAGGACCAATCCCCAACTAAATCATCCCAGACAGGGCTTTGTCAAGGCTGACCTTAAAAACCTCTAACAAAGGAGATTCCACCACCTCCCTAGGTAACCCATTCCAGTGCTTCACCACCCTCCTAGTGAAAATGTTTTTTCCTAATATCCAACCTAAACCTCCCACACTGCAACTTGAGACCATTACTCCTTGTTCTGTCATCTGGTACAAATGAGAACAGTCTAGATCTATCCTCTTTGGAACCCCCTTTCAGGTAGTTGAAAGCAGCTATCAAATCCCCCCTCATTCTTCTCTTCTGCAGACGAAACAATCCCAGTTCCCTCAGCCTCTCCTCTTAAGTCATATGCTCCGGCCCCTTAATCATTTTTGTTGACCTCTGCTGGACTATCTCCAATTTTTCCACATCCTTCTTGTAGTGTGGGGCCCAAAACTAGACACAGTACTCCAGATGAGGCCTCTTCAATGTCAAATAGGGAGGAATGATCATGTCCCTCGATCTATTGGCAATGCCCCTACTTATACAGCCCAAAATGTCATTAGCATTCTTGGCAACAAGGGGACACTGTTGACTCATATCCAGCTTCTCATCCATTGTAACCCCTAGGTCCTTTTCTGCAGAGCTACTGCCTAGCCATTCAGTCCCTAGTCTGTAACAGTGAATGGGATTCTTCCATCCTAAGTGCAGGATTTCTCCTTGTCGAACCTCGTTAGATTTATTTTGGCCCAATTCTCTAATTTTTCTAGGTTCCTCTGTATCCTATCCCTAACTTCCAGCACATCTACCACTCCTCCCAGTTTAGTGTCATCTGCAAACTTGCTGAAAGTGCAGTCCATGCCATCCTCCAAATCATTAATGAAGATATTGTACAAAATCGGCCCCAGGACCGAGCCTTGGGACACTCCACTTGATACCGGCTGCCAGCTAGACATGGAGCCATTGATCACTACCCATTGAGCCCAGCGATCTAGCCAGCTTTCTATCCACCTTATAGTCCATTCATCCAGCCCATACTTCTTTAACTTGCTGGCAAGCACACTGTGAGAGACCTTATCAAAAGCTTTGTTAAGGTCAAGGAATAACAAGTCCATTGCTTTCCCCTCATCCAAAGACCCAGTTA
This sequence comes from Chelonoidis abingdonii, assembly GCF_003597395.2. Lineage (NCBI taxonomy): Eukaryota > Metazoa > Chordata > Testudines > Testudinidae > Chelonoidis > Chelonoidis abingdonii. The sequence goes on along the minus strand of NC_133769.1, from coordinate 307,554,997 downwards.
TCTCGTCATAGAAGGCAATTAGGTTAGGCAGGCATGACTTGCCCTTGGTGAATCCATGCTGACTGTTGTTGATCACTTTCCTCTCCTCTAAGTGATTCAGAATTGATTCCTTGAGGACCTGAAGGAATATAGGCCCTTAAGGCACTGGGCTTAGAGAAGAAGGAACATGAAGGTGGTTCAAAGTTTTGAGTAGAACAAATGAAATTTAATTGGTTTAGAGCCAAAACTGTGCACCCCCCATCCCATCCTTTGTTGTGCATTCAGACCTGAAGGCTGAGGGACAGTCTCCAGGACAGTCTACTGTTTGGCTGACAGGGATCCTGAAAGCCCTGACCAGAATGGGGGCATAATCAGGGACTAGATGGAGCACTAAATTATGCTGAAGTGAATTAAGTCAGACTGAGCAGAAAATCTATTCTTTTCTGCACTGTCAGTCGGTTAGGCTCAAGTATCTGGCCCCTAAATCCATTTTTCAACCAGGAGTATTGTCACTGTTATGACTTTCCACAATGGATGTTGCTAGCATTTCCTTGTCTTAGGGTAGGGGACCCTGGACATGATTTTTCTCTGTTTAATCCATTCAATTTCCTTTTGAGAAGATACTTCCATGAAATCACAATCCACCATAAACCAAAGTGGTTGGACAATTTCATGAGACACCTTGATTCACCTTGAGTTAACGTAATTCAGACTCTAGGCTTGTTTACACTATCGCTTAAGTCAATGTAATTTATGTCAGAGGTGTGAAAAAAAAAAACATTGCCCTGAATGACATAAGTTATGTTGACTTAAAGCTATGTCTACACCACACTATGTCTGCAGGAGACACTCTCCAACCAACATAGGTTCTGCCTCTCATTGAGGTGGAATAATCATGTTGGCGTGAGAGTGCTCTCTGTAGCACGTCTTCACCAGATGTGCTACATCAGCATTGCTGTATTGATGCAGCGGCACCAAGGTAGCGCTGTAGTAAAGGCAAGCCCTCTCTGTGTGCGTTCATAGGGGTTAACAAAAAGATTTGTATTTTAGCATTAAACCATCATCTCCCAGGCAGTGTGTAATGCATTTCTGGATTTCAATTTAGCCATTATTTCTTGTAAAATTACTTTATGATTTTGCAGGGGATAGAAAATTAGAATTGTGAGACTGTGAGCAATACAATGGGAAAAATTTACTCAAAATCTTCTCCCTGGAAACTTGGATTTCTCCAGGCTAGGATATCTGTTATCTTCTTGAGTGATCACAGCAATGGATTGCTGCATCTTAGTCTTGAGGAGTTGTGGATTTTCAAATGCTGCTGATAGTATCTCAGTGCTTGCTAAGTGCAAAACAACTATTATTTGTTCCTAACCAGCTGAAAAATTTAGAAAGGCCCAGGCATGTCTTAAATGCCAGTATCATAACAAAGAAGACCCTTCCCTAAACAACAGTTCTAAAACCTAATCTATTTTTTACACATACCTACAAAAATCTAAAATGCACAATTCTAATCAGATTTGCTGAGTTTTCAGACTAAAACATTTTCCTTGAAAGGTGAACACAAACAACTTTGTAATTTAAAATCCCGGATATCATTAGTCCCAGTAGCATCTGTGATTTCTTCAGGGAGGATTTAATCAGTTTGTTGTGACATAATACCAGGAACTCAATTGTGATTGATCACTACTACTCCAGAATTGGCCAGAAGGGAGCCTAAGCAAATCATTTTAGTAGTGCCTCTGAGCTGCAGAACCTCAGACAATGAAAAGTTTCCTGAAGCTCGCAGAAATATCACCAGGCTACAAGGATGGATTCGGACAACTCTTTCGATGCTGCTTTAAGTGCTGTCATTGGGAATTGCCCTGTCCTGTTACCCAACAGACTGGTTGTGAGACCAGTACTCTTCAGTCCTGCTACTGTGTGGAGGGCAGAATTTACCAGTTCTCTGAAGATAAATACTGTTGGAGCTGATCAAAAAATGGCAATTGACTTTCATGGAAAATTTTGAAGTATTGTTTTTTTTCTTTATTCCGAACCTATGGAAATGAATGCTTTATAAATACCTAGACAGAGAGAGAGAGAGAGAGAGAGAGAGGACAGAATAGGGGAACAGGATGAACTGATCAAAAGAGTACTGTAAAGATAAGGAAAGAATGAAGAAGAATTTGGTTATGCTGAGAGGAGGATAAGACACTGATGGGAAAGGACCTCAGAAGGCATGGGCAGTTTTGTTAATAAAAATATTTTCTATTCTAAGTTGAAATGTCACCCAGAACTAGACCTGGGACAAATTTTTCATCCTAGCCCTTTTTTCATTGAAAAATGCAGACACTGAAATGCTATACCCAAGACATTTAACCAGAAGTGAGAAATATTTTCAATTTGATTTCTCCCTCATAAGAACATAAGAACGGCCGTACCGGGTCATACCAAAGGTCCATCTAGCCCAGTATCTGTCTACCGACAGTGGCCAATGCCAGGTGCCCCAGAGGGAGTGAACCTAACAGGCAATGATCAAGTGATCTCTCTCCTGCCATCCATCTCCCATCCTCGTGATGAACAGAGCTGGGACATGATCCATTCTTTACCCACCTGGCTAATTAGCCATTTATGGACTTAGCCACCATGAATTTAATCCAGTTCCCTTTAAACATTGTTATATCCAGCCTATCACCACCTCCTCGGGTAAGGAGTTCCACAAGTTGACTGTGCACTGTGTGAAGAACTTCCTTTTATTTGTTTTAAACCTGCTACCTATTAATTTCATTTGGTGACCCCTAGTTCTTGTATTATGGGAGTAAGTAAATAACTTTTCCTTATTCACTTTCTCTACATCACTCATGATTTTATATATCTCTATCATATCTCCCCTTAGTCTCCTCTTTTCCAAGCTGAAGAGGCCTAGCCTCTTTAATCTTTCCTCGTATGGGACCCTCTCCAAACCCCTAATCATTTTAGTTGCTCTTTTCTGAACCTTTTCTAGTGCTCCTCAGATTTAACAAAGAAAACAAAAGTTTAAGGGAATTTCATTTGGCTACATCTTTTTTGTATGGGAAGGATTTTGCTCTTTCAGAAGTGTCAATACTACTTCTTCATTTGCTACTGAAGAGCAATAGATTGGCTAGTCACTTCCCTGCAACCATTGTAGGTAAAACTGGATTTTTTGTATTCCCGAGACATGAAAATAAGTCAATGTTCTGCCTGCAGATTTTACTTCTGGAAACACTTTATTCCAAAATTTCAATAGCTGGTGAAGTTTTGTTAATTTATTCAATAGCTACTCTGAAGCAAATACTCTAAAGTAATCAGTAATCAATCCTGTTTCTTGATTTCAAATTCCCATTTTCCTTCTTTCCCAGAATAATCTTGTAATGATTTTAGGTTCCTGATGTTACCATGACATTGGTCACACTGAATTTATTGTTTGCTTCACTTATTCAAAACCAGATGCTATTTTAACTTAGATTTCATTTACATTCTATCTTTCTATTCTTGTTATATTCATGGTATTCCAAATCTGAGCTATGTTGCTTAGAATTTATTCACCAGTAAGTTAATAATATTGTTTGTTCTCCTCGATTGGATGAATAACTGTTAGGATCAGGTTTTGGAGAGAACGCTCTTGCTAAAGACATTGTAAAAATTGCTTTTTGTGAGTGCAAGCATAAAATTCCCTTTCTGAGAATATTTGTGCTAATAAGCACACAGCAATTCCTGAGAAGAAAACACAATCCTGCCACAAATGTGGCTCAATCAAATTCATCTTTAAATTCAAATGAATATTTTGCATTATGGTCCTTATCGAAGCCCACAGAAGTCATTGGGAGTCTTTCTATTGATTTCAATGGGCTTTCGATCAGGCTGTATATACTCAGCTCTATTAAGTATAAATGATGTACCTAAAGTCTCTAGGCAGTTTCCGTTAGATATCATGTGCTGCATAATTTTGAAGGATTTTGGACTGCTCTGAGATAAAAGGAGATAGGCAAATAATATTATTACTATTGATTTATTTGGAGTGAGCCTGTTATTGGAGGCTTTTGGGAATTTCTTAAAGCGACATAGATGTTTCAATGAACAGCACCAGGGAGAATGCACACGGTTGATACGCAATAGATGATTGATATGAAAGAGACATATCTCAGGATAGGACAGAGGCAAAGAATGGTTTCTTATGGAATTTGGATAAGTCAGAGCAGAAGATAGGCAGAGTCTGGAGGTAACTTGACTAGCATGGGGTCTGGGAAAAGAAATTCCTGGGATTATAACACTGGGGCCAAAAGAACAGAGGCAAACAGAGATGGAAAAGATGTGACAATGTATGGGGAGACTCTGGCAAACCAGTAAAGCGCTTGAAACCACTATGGCTTATTGTTAAAGGCGACCTAGTCAGCAAGCTATAAATTGGCCATTTGGCAATCTCAGCTTGACCGAGGCAGGAGGGGAGGGGGTTTTGGGTGCCACAGAAAGGGCAGCTTGACCCCGTGTCCTTCCTGATAAGAATTGTGTTGAAATTGCTGAGACATACATTTTAAAAGAGTAGGATATGCCCCAGGAATGTTTATTGGGATCTCAAGGCTGCAAACTCTGGAAAAACCCACACCTGGTTAATCAATAATCAGAAGGAACCTCTTGCTTGATGATTGAAACCGCTTGCTTAACAAGGTGTCTTTAAGGGACATGTCATTCTATTACTAATGTATAAAAAAGGGGGACAAAGCTTGAGATGGATGGGGATTCTTCGGGACTGGTCTCTCCCTCTGGATGCATCTTGTGTTCCCCATCAGCAGATGGGCTGCCACTGTGTCACTTGAGAGCCACACTCAGCTTTGGTAATTATCAAAGGTTGGGGGCGTTTTACTAATTTTGTTGTGATCGTGGGTAAGTGCTTGAGACTAAGTAAAGGTTTAGCTTTAAGTGAAAGTGAAAGCACTCTCTTTTTGTCCTATTTGTGTCAGCCATCTATCAGTTGAACGGCCATGTCTCCCCTGATTTATTTCCTCACACCTCCTTGCATAGAGTAAAAGTTACCAAAAGCTTTGGGTTGCAAGAACCCAGGGTAACAACAAGGAAGATATAATAATAAAAAGGAAGAAACTGAAAGGGAGTGGAAAACAGTTAAAGTGTGTGTGTTTCTGGCAGCTGACAGACTGGCAACAGGAGAGAGCACATGGAAGCTCAGACTGGCAGAGAGGCAAAACAAAAATGATTAGCTTTTGGCATAGGATAGAGAAACTTAGCCTGTCAACTGAGAGTGAACTGGCAGAGAAAGAGACTTTGGGTTTACACCTGCTGCCTGTAGGTATGGATAGGAGACAGAAAGAGTTAGAGGCATGGACAGATCCAGGGAGAGCTGAGGAGAAAGACCTGAAGCCTGGAGTAAAAACAAAAAAAATATGCACATAGGAATGAAGTAAGACAAGTCTATTGTCATATAATGAGCAGCAGGAAAGCTGTTTGACCTGGAGTAGAGAGAGAACAGGAGAGAGACTATAGATCCCTAAAAGAGAGACAGTAACCTAGTGAGAGAAAGAGTGGGAGAGAAAGAGAGAGTGCTGAGAGGAAAGAAGTGAGATAAGGAGAGACCTGGGGAAGTTTGAAGAATGTTAAATAGGAAGCTGGAGAGGTCACTGAAGCAGAAAGAGATGGGAAATGGCGCCTAGTGGAAAGCTGGGCAGCTGAGACTAGGAAAAGCCAAGAGATGCGGTCTGGAACCAGGCAATGAGACAGATGGGACCCTGAAAGTAGAGAGAAAACAAAGGTCAAAAAGCATGAAGGCACACAGCCCCAAACTGTTCAGCAAAGAGTCTGCCAGGGTAAAAATCTCTCACAATAGCCGCGCTCCACAATTGTAGCTGAGAAAAGGAAGAGAATGGCAAGTAAAACAATGAAACATTTTATAATTCCACTGCTGTGTAGTGTAACATACGGTATGAACAGCAAAATGCTACTCAGATAGCTTTGAGAATACATTATAGTCATATACTTTTCAGCTCATTGAAATAGGTTACACCACATCCACGCTTCATAAATGCACAGTCCCCTCAATACTTGGAAGGTTAATTTTCTTGAGCCATCTACATTTTTATTATTACTATTATTTTAATATATGAGCCAGAGTAATTGGTTTATACCTCCCATGAGCACCAGAGACATATTAAAATAAGTGTCATACATACAAATAGCATGACTTGGATTACTTCCAGAATTAGCTGGACTGAGGGTATAAACGTATCTACATGACTTACTGTTCTCACAGAGAGTCTTTGTGTACATGATTTTAGTGCCAAACATTATGGCACTTTGCTACTGAACCATGACATATACCTTTGCTGTTTGAATGAAGTGAGTCCTAAGAAGCATCGATCCTAAGTGCCACATTTTTATGTTGAGAAAAGTACTTAGAAGGTTGAAGTGACTTTTGCAAACATTTTATAAAGACAGAGAAGCTGAAATTCCAATTATATTTGCTGTCCCCTATACTACTACTGCATAATGAGACAAACAGTTCCATCTGCTTCAACTACCAACTCTGCTTGTTTCCTCAACCACCAAATTTTGACACTTACAGGTCACGTGCTGTGGTTGCTTAATGTATTTAGAGGAGCAGTCTCATTTTATTAATCACTTAACATTTCAGAACTCTCACCTTTTCCCCAGCTAGCCACCGAGTATGTACTCGGGGTGTGTGTGTGGGAGGGGGATTGTGTTGTAATGGTACTCAGCTAGCCACCACAGCAGCACAGTTATTGTTAATGGCCTAACCTGAGCAGAGCTAACACGTCTACCCACCCATGCCAGGAAGCAGTTGTGTTTGCATACCGTTAGATTATTCTCAGATGTGAATGCACTTTACTCAACTCTCTGTCACTTAACTCTCTGTCAATCATTCCTCCTGGAAAACAGAGGAAAACAAAGAAACAGAAGAAACCACCTGAGAAAGATTTTGTTATCAGATCATAATTTTCCTCCTTCTCCCTGCAGTCACTTATCCATTAAGTACTTTAAAATAAAAGACCCTTGTGATCTTATAGGCTTCATTCTGTGCTGTAACCATTAGACTTCATTGTTCCATGGATTTTAATCAGTACAAAGTGAGCAATTTCCCTTTTTCTTGTGTTTCACAAAAAGCAAGGCTGTTTCTGCTATTCTTTGGCTTGTTTTTCAGCATAATCTTCAGAAAATGACTTTTCTCTCATCACATCATACTGTATTCAGGTAACTAAGTGTATTTCTTTTGAAGATAAAATCTGTTGGGGATAGTCTGAGAGTACTATGAGGCATAACTCTATGTTTATCATGGTGACAGGTTTCAGAGTGGTAGCCATGTTAGTCTGTATCAGCAAAAAGAACAAGGAGTACTTGTGGCACCTTAGAGACCACTAAAACTCACTTCATTGGATGCATGCGGTGGAAAATACAGTAGGAAGATAGAATAACCCTGGTTGGAGTTCTAGGGGTGTGTCTGTGCAGATTTGTTCTTGTGCCTTTTCAGGGAGTTTCTTGAGAAAATGGTGCTTAAGAAACCTGAGCCTGGACCAGTCCACACAAGAGATCCACTTCCTTGACACTACAGTGCTAATAAGTGGTGGTCACATAAACACCATCCTATACCGGAAACCTACTGACCTCTATACTTACCTACATGCCTCCAGCTTTCATTCAGACCACATTACATGATCCATTTTCAACAGCCAAGCTCTAAGATACAACTGCATTTGCTCCAATCCCTCAGACAGAGACAAACACCTATAAGATCTCTATCAAGTGTTTTTAAAACTACAGTACCCTCCTTCTGAAATTAAGAAACAGATTGACAGAACCAGAAGAATACTCAAGAGTCACCTACTCCAGGACAGGCCCAACAAAGAAAGTAACAGAACAGAAAGTAGCTGTCACCTTCAGCCCCCAACTAAAACGTCTCCAGTGCATCATCAGGGATCTACAACCTATCCTGAAAGATGATCCCTCACTCTCACAGATCTTGGGAGACAGGCCAGTCCTCACTTACAGACAGCCTCCTCCCCCCCACATCCTGAAGCAAATACTTACCAAAAACTACACACCACGCAACTGAAACACTAACCCAGGAACCAATACCAGCATCAACTCCCATTGGGAACTCTGTCCACATATCTATTCAAGGGACATGTCGTGGTACAATTCCTCACTCTGAACCTTAGCATCCAAAAGATGGGGTACCAGCATGAATTCCTCTAAGCTTAATCACCATCTTAGAATCTGTAGCGTTGCCACCAACCAGGAATTCCAGTGCCTGGTACACTCTGTTCCCCCCAAAACCTTGTCCGGGGACCCCCAAGACCCAGACCCTCTGGATCTTAACACAAGGAAAGAAAACCCTTTCCCTCACCATTGCCTCTCCCAGGCTTCCCCTCCCTGGGTTACCCTGGAAGATACTGTGATTCAAACTCCTTGAATCACAAAAACAGAGAGGACAATTCACCTTCCTCCCTCCTTTTCTTTCCCCCTCCCAGACTCTTCCTGAGAGAGACAGTAATCCTGACACAGAGAGAAATTAGCCTTTCTCTCCCCTTCCTCCTTTCTTTTCCCCCCCCCAACATTCCTGCAGGAATCCAGTCCCATCCCGGGGTTTCACCAGAATAAAAAAAACATCAGGTTGTTAACAAGAAACTTTTAATATAAGAGAGAAAAAACAGTAAAATATTATCTTTGTAAATTAAGATGGATTAGGTACAGGGGTTTTTAGCTATAGCACACTGGAATACCCTCCCAGCCTAAGTATTCAAATACCAATTAAAATCTTTCAGCAAAAATACAGATTTGAAACTCCTTTCGCAAATAATAATTAAACTCCTTCCAGCCAAAATGCACATTTGCAATAAAGAAAAAACATAAGCCTAACTCAGCCTCACCTAGTACTTACTATTTTGGACTTTATAAGCTGTAACAGGGAGATTGGAGAGAAACCTGGTTGCACGTCTGGTCCCTCTGAGCCCCAGAGTGAACAACAACCAAAAACTAACAGCACACACAGAAACTTCCCTCCCTCAAGATTTGAAAGTATCCTGTCTCCTGATTGGTCCTCTGGTCAGTTGACAGGCAGGCTTACTGAACTTGTTAACCCTTTACAGTCAAAGAGATATAAAGTACTTCTGTGCTATTAATTTTTCTTATCTGTTTATGACAGGACACCATCATAGGACATAATCACATCAGCCACACCATCAGAGGCTCGTTTACCTGCACTTCTAACAATGTGATATATGCCATCATGTGTCAGCAATGCCTCTCTGCCATGTACATTGGCCATACTAGACAGTCTCTATGCAAAAAAATAAATGGACACAAATCAGAGGTCAAGAATTATAACATTAAAAAACCAGTAGGAGAACACTTCAACCTCCCTGGTCACTCAATTACAGACCTAAAAGTCGCAAATCTCCTACAAAAAAACTTCAGAAACAGATTCCAATGAGAAACTGCAAAATTGGAATTAATTTGCAAACAGGACACCATTAAATTAGGCTTGAAAAAGACTGGGAGTGGATGGGTCATTACACGCAGTAAAAAACTATTTCCCCATGTTAATTTTCCCCTACTGTTACTCAAATCTTCTTGTCAACTGTTGGAAATGGGCCTCCTGATTATCACTACAAAAGATTTTTTTTTCTCCTGCTGCTAATAGTCCACCTTAATTGATTAGTCTTGTTATAGCTGGTATGGCAACACCCATTTTTTCATGTTGCCTGTGTGTATATATATATATTCCTACTATATTTTCCACTGCATGCATGCATGAAGTGGGTTCTAGCCCATGAAAGCTTATGCCCAAATAAATTTATTAGTCTCTAAGGTGCCACAAGTACTCCTTGTTCTTTAAGTTTATCATGAAGCTTGTAATTTCTTGCTTCCAGTTCTTCATTTCAACATTTATAGCTCCAAGCATTTTTGCCACAGCCACAAATAAATGCAAACTTGATATATTGGCTTTCTCCAATGCGCCTGTAGGACAAAGAGTCCTCCAGTTTTCCCTTATCCTTTTTTTTCAGAAAAGACCCACTCTTCTTTTTTTAATTAATTTTAATTAAAGCACCACAAAGATTTTTTTTTCTGTGTGGTGCTATAATTAAAATCCCTAAGTGCATTTTTCAGTCACTAATCAGGTTTACATATTCTTTGCTGAAGGTAGTTTCTACTGCCTGCTACTTCCAATCACTATCTTGATTTACTGGGCATCAGGTAACTCACACTGGTGAAAGATAAAACTAATTTTCTTGTATGATGTTTTATCTTGTCTAAGTCTGTGATCCTGGGCAGCATCCCCCATCCCCATGTACAGTAACTTGTAGGATTGGGGGAGGAAAAGTGGGTACCTGCTGTTTTGTCAGAACCTGCCCTGTGCTTAATCTTTATAAAAACCTTACAATCTTTATGTTGTTGTTGTTTTTTTTTTGGCAGAGTGGATACCTAGAGTTCTTCTCTCTGATATTTAAAAAAGTGATGTGTATGTTTTATCAGAGAGCTAGGTATGAAAGGTTGTTCTGAAGAAAAGAAAATTTATTTCTTGGAAGCATCGCATCACATTTTAAGCTCAAAGTGCCTGCGGCAGTAGAACTGGGACAGAGCAGCCTCATATTTACAAACTATTTTAATTTTTTTTCCTGGAACATTTTTTTCTGCGAACATTTTGGTGTCTTATCTAGTTGGCCCCTTGGAAGACTTACTATCTGATACTTCATTGCATGCATCTGAAGCCATTGATATCTTGATTCAGGAAGACACTTAAGCATAAGTATAACTTTAAGGAGATGAGTAGTCCTACTGACATCAAATTAAAATTAATTAATGAAAATTAAAGCACATGTTTGCTAACCTGGGACTCCAGAGTTTGGGGCTTAGTACTCTGCTGGGCCACAGATGTCTTGCATGGCCTTAGGCAAGTCACTTAGTTCCTCATCTGTCACATGGGGATAATAGCTATTGCTTACCTCTCAGGGGTGCTGTGAGGGTTAAGGACATTCAAGATTGTGAGGTGCTCATATGTATAGCAACAGGGGCCCTATAAGTACCTAAGATAAATACTGGATTGGGGCCTTAGGCCAGGACAAAATAACTGTAAATGGCACCAGAGCAGAAAGACAATGTTTTACACTTCATATTCATATTCATGTTATCCTGCTGTAAATAATAACAGAAGGTACAGAGCAGTTGAGAATCGTGCAAAGACTTAATGTACATTCTTAACTTTATGCAACAAGTCTCAGTGGGATTTCTCGGTCTGCAAAAAGTTAAACATGTGTATAAGTGTCTGTAGAAACCAACTTTTTCTTTGGATAATCTTTAAATGTATATATATTTGTGATGAATTAAAAATTATCCAAAGAAAAAGTTGGTTTCTATCATGAAAAGAAGTTGTCTTCTCTTTCTCCTATATATATAAAGAAATACCTCTAAAATACTTGCTTGAGCAAAAGAACTACAAAACTAGCTCTTTGCCAATATATTTTAATAAGAATTTTTTCAATACATAAAACATGAAATCACATGAATTTTTATAGACAGATTTAGCATATTAATTTGGACTTTGAGACATAAACTGAATTTGTGTGTCTGCTTCAAGCTATTTGTTATCTGAATAATGGTTTGTGAATCATACTCAGATCAGCCTGATTCTCCATTGCCGTGCCTGTGGTGTAGTTATATAGATAAGTGCAAAGTAAGTGTAAAATACTGCCATTATAAGGGCATATCTAACATTGCAATCAGAGGTGTGATTGCAGCTATAATATACATACCTGCACTAGCTTTAATCTAGCTAGCAAAGCTAAAAATAGCAGTGAAGACAGAGAGACACAGAGCTAAGTGCAGACAAGCAACCCAAGTATGTACTTGTATGTTCCTGGTGGCCTTGTACAGCCTTCACTGAAGTCCATGCCACCACATCGTCATTGCTATTTGTACCCACACAAGCTAAATGAAAATTAGTCTGGGTGTGGCTATGTGAGCTACCATCACACCTCCAATTGCACTGTAGAAATACACTGATTTGATTTCACATGTGTAAGGTAATGGAGCTCGACATTTTTTTCTAATGGAACTGACTTTGTGAGTTATTAACGTTGTGTATTCTCCCCAATATAATTATTGTTCTTTTATACTTTATATATTTTGTCACAGTTGATTATGGGCTTAGTGGCTGACTTTTAAATTTAAAAACAAAACTAGAGAAAGGAAAAGTAAGGATGACAATGAGCACATTTTAAAGTATACTCGCAATCATATATATTCCTCTGCAATTTAATATGTAGGTACAGAATATCAAAGTTAGGGAAAAAAAGTGATTTTCAATTGCACCATTATAAATTACAGGCCAGATCTTTAGGTGATATAAATTGCAGGAGCTTCACTGACTTCAGCGGATGCCAATTTATGCCAGCGTCAGGACTTGAGTCATGCTGGAATGCTCTGAAATGTCATTTAAATTTTTTTGAGGGTGTTCCGGTAGTTCCAGAAGTACTGGAAATACATTCTGGTATTTCTTTTTTTAGGACTTGGTCACCAACCAAGGTGCCTTTGTAGAAAAGCTTTCAAGAAGAGGAGTAAGTGAGCAATGATAATATTTGTTATTGTTGATACAGTTTGTAAGTATATTGAACATCTTCATTGTGCTAGATCCTTTCTTGAAAAAAACCTACTCATGAAAAAATGACCTTGAATTAAGGATGTCATTTCACTGCACAGAACTAGAGAGCTTGTAGCTTTCCAGGAAGCTCAAAAATAAGTGTTGCCTTTTCAGATTATATTACAATTATCGTAACTGCATGCAAATATATATATTAATTCAATGGCATGACTGTTTTTATGGACTTTTATGGTGTATGACTGATATTATTGCTTCATGTTTATCATAAAGCTCTTGTGTATCATATAGATCCACATTCACAAATCATCTGTCATTAATGACCTGAATTCTTTTCTTAAGGATGCCATCAGGTGAGACTTATTTGTCGTAAGCTGTGATTTTTGCTCCAGCTAAGCTTTCCTGGAATAGACCTGCAAGTATGAACATGGCAGTGAACCATTTTGAATAGCTCCGTGAATAATTTGTTAGGCAGCGATTTTAAAGCTTTCATAGCTCTAATATAAATTTTAAATGAATTTTGGTAAACATATCAAGGTTACGCCAAAGTTAATGCATTTTTTAGCAAATAATCCTACCTTCCTGAACAGAGCATCGCATGTTGGAAATGGAATGAGAAATCAGCTCTGCACTTTACTTCTTGTTGTTCCTTATGAACAATATAGCATAATAAATTATATTGGCGTCAGGAGAAAAACGTTTGAACAGGTCAAATTATACCTGTCCACTGATTTGTAGAGAAAACTGGGCAAAATACATCCAAACATCTCCAGCAGTTCATGTGTTGAAATTTGTGGTTTGCAGATGACATACATTAGTCCAGAGGTAATATCCTCAAGTTGGTGCAAGTCAGCATACATCCATGTATTCAAAGGGCCAATAGGGATATGTCAACTTCCACCAGCTGAGTATCTAGCTTTATTTAAAAAAAAAAAAAAAAAAAAAAAAAGATAATCAGGCTCCTTACAGTCAATTCACAGTGCAAATATGGAGTCAGGATAGGAATCTTAAAGATGACCTAAAAAGAAAAGAAAAATTGGACTTTTGCCATTTTTGCTTCTTTATGATACATAAAGTGCTTTTGAAAGGTTTTTTTAACACACACACACACACACATCTTTTCTACTTGTTTTTTACCCTAAAAATTCAGCTCATGTCCAACCTGAAAGACTCTCTAGTGGCTGAAGAACTAATGAAATTGTGATCCCATAAGACACAGAGGGCCAAATTCTCCTTAACTTACACCATTATTTTAAACTGATTTAAATGAAAGCAAACCCCTGTGTGGATACTCTTATTTCAGTTTAAGATTGACTTATTTTAATTTAGCTTAAACTAATTTCTAACTGATGGAAGCAAGACTGAAAAAAAGCCTAGTTTAAATGGAGATAAAGGATTCACACAACCTTTTGCTCTGGTTTAATTAGAACACCTTAAAAGAATACCTTCAGTTAACTGGTGCCGTTTTCTTAGTTAAATGTGAGTTTGTACTTGATGTTCCTGTTATTTCTAAGATTGAAAAAAAAACAGGCAGGATAAAAATTCAGGTCTTTTTTTGTATATCATAAAGAATTGAAAAGGGCACAATATTTTCTTAGTCACCTTTACAATAGTCAATTTATGTAAAGTCTACACCAGGGGTCGGCAACCTCTGGCACCTGGCTCATCAGAGGAAGCACCCTGGCAGGCCAGAACAGTTTGTTTACCTGCCACGTCGGCAGGTTCGGCGGACCACAGCTCCCACTGGCCATGGTTTGCCATCCCAGGCCAATGGGTGCTGCGGGAAGCAGTGTGAGCCAAGGGATGTGCTGGCCACGGCTTCCCACCACCCCCATTGGCCTGGGACGGTGAACCGCAGCCAGTGGGAGCCACAGTCCACCGAACCTGCCTATACGGCAGGTAAAATCTGGCCTGGCCCGCCAGGGTGCTTACCCTGGCGAGCCGCATGCCAGAGGTTGCCAACCTCTGGTCTACACTAAAACTAAGAAACCCAAAAGTGAAAATTATAGACTTCTTGGTATACTATAAAATAAAGTAACAATCAAAATAACCATAGCACTCCAAATTTAACCAAGTGTATTGACATAGTCTCCAGTGCTGCAAACACTTAAGCATATACTTAACTTTACAAATATGAGTCATCAGTTACACTAAAGTCAAAGGGTCTCTTTCTCATCTGCACTAAGGCCCCTTTATACCACCGCTGACTTCAATCGGCCCAGGATTAACTCTAGCAATGGTCCCAGGTGCAGCTGTGGCCAGGCTGATGGAAGAATTCTTCCATTGACCTAATTCCTGCCACTTGGGGAGGTGGAAAACTTTTTCCATTGCTGTAAGAAGTGTCTACACTATGACGATACAGTGGCATAGCTACTGTGCCACTGTTGTGCTTGAAATGTAGTCATAAACTTAAAGTGGGTATAAAGGGGCCTTAGTATAAATGAGAATTAGACCTAATGGGGCTACTTGCATAAGTGCTATACATAATTTAAGCTAGTGCTCAGGAAAGATGCCAAACCCTTAGTCCTGGAAGGCATAGACAGCATGGATTGTGGCAATGCAAGCTTCCTCAAGCTACTGCTTCGATGTGCTTTAACCCTTAGTTCATGGGACCCTCTTTTGGGAAGAACAGAATTGTTCAGCTCCTTATTGACAGATGTGACCCAGACTGAAAGATTCCAGTCCCCTCAGCCACCTCTAAAGAGACATTGTAATGTGTTTTTAAATCATATTTCCCACCTCCTTTTACTAGTTCACAGTTTTATCAAATAGTAATCGATTTACTTAGGATCACTTAGTGAATTAGCTTTCTTCCTCTAATCCCTGTGAAGCTTCAAACACCTTCAAAACTCTCTCTTTTTTTTTTTTACAAAAGTCTGTGAAAGCAGTGAAATGGTGCAGTAATATTATATTTTCATTAATATTTCTGCTGCTTTTAGTATAAAGCAATCATCGCATTTTGTACAGGCAATCCGCATTTTGAATGAGCCTAAAGATAGTTTTGATCAGAGTTTAACATACATCCTTCTTATCTTAAAATATTGTTAAAATGTTACTTGGATTATAAGCAAAGCTTTCATTTGTACAGCCCATGGCTGTCTGTGTCATAAATATGCACATATCTCTGCTTCAGCAAGACTTTTCTAAGCACATTTCATGGTACTTTTCATATGTACTGGATTTGATTTGTTTTAGGGCATAATATAAATTCTTTGCTGTGATACAGGATAAAAAAGTGTTTTCAAGAAATCTGGTCTAGTCACAAGGCTGTACTCATTTTGCAGACCCAAAGTTTTATTAAGTGTCTAAATAACCTGTTATCACTGTTGTTTATGCACCAAGCTACTCATCTGGTTCTGACTATAGTATCTACCTTTTCTTGCAATATCTCCATTTCCATGTGTTTGCCCTCAGTTACCAGTGTGAATTCTTCCAGCACATAATGATAGTGTTTCACATTCCAATCCATGAGCCATGCTACATGCCACAGAATACAAATGCGCATGAGGTGGTAGTTTCATTATCTTAGGGTCAGTAGAATTTCAAGAGCTCTGAAATTACCTCTATCAGTGATGCAAGTGTCAACTTAGTTTTAATAAATCTTTAGAAGCAGCCACAAGTTACTTCTAGGACATCTTCCTATTTCCGGAAATACATCATTCAGCTGCCAAACTTGCTATCAGGTTGTAGCAAATAGAATTTCATCCTTTAAATGCAAAGTCTCACTTCAGCTTTTGCATGCCATTGCACTATGATAGCTAAATGTGTGATTAACCTGAAGTTTAGCTGATATCAATCCAAATGTATGCTATTCCTCTTAAACTGGGACAAGGTCTTGGAAAATTGTATTTTCTACAGAATATGTGTAGGGAATACTATATTTACCATATCTCTGATTATTTCACAGTACCTGTCCTGAATGCCATTAATGTTGTGGAAAGAGATTACAGGCTAGATTCACAAAGGAATTTAAGTTCACATTAGGGAGTTAGGTGCCTAACTTCCACTCGAGGTGCCTAAATCCAAAATGTAAATGTTCAAAACCTTGGCTCCGCTACTTCTTAACCCTATTGGTGCCTAAACTTTCTAGGTGCATAGATTTCCACTGGTAAAGTCCCCTAGGTGACTAAAACTCTGCCAGCAGTATCAGTCTAAGTGCCCAGGCTCCTAGTGCATGCCTAGGCAGTGTCCTGCCCACCTGGCCTGCAAGAGCAGGGCCTGATCCAGGAGGCATTCTCAGAAGCCACCTACCAGATCAGGCCCTACACAAAACAACACCAGAGCAGGAGGAGATAGTGCCCCCTATAACTTTTAGCTCAGTGATTAGAACGTTCAGTCTGGATCTGGGAGATCTGTATTCAGTCCCTTCCTCTGCCTGATGTGGAGAAGGGACCTGAAATACCGTCACCTTCCTCCATGGATAAGAGCCTAATCACTGGTCTATGGGGTACTCTGGGTCAGGTTTTTCTCACTCTCCTGTTGAAGCTATTCCACTGTGTATAAATAATGAAATATGCATTGTAGCAGGGGAACTGGAACCTAGATCTCTCATGTGAGGGTCCTAGCCACTGGGCTACAGAATCACTCTCCTGCTCTGTCTGGCCCAGAGCATATTTAATCATGTGTGCAAAGTAGAACAGCTTCAAAAGCTGAGTTTGAGAGCACCCTGACCCAGAATGCCCCATAATATTCCTGGAAAGGGCCCGCTATAGTCAAGTTCTTTCCTAGCACCCAGACAGGGGGAATTGAATTCTTATCTCCTACATCCTGGGTAAGAGCTCTAACCATTGATTTATCAGTCAGGGTGCTACAGTGGTTTTATTGTAAGAAAAGCTGTGAATCCCAAGCAAAGGGAGGTGTCATAAATGGATAGGTAAGGTAAGGGTTAAGTTTCTTTTACCTGGAAAGGGTAACCAAACACCTGACCAGAGGACCAATCAGAGAACTGGATTGTTTAAAGTCAGGGGCGGGAATTTGTATACTCGGTGTCTTTTTTGTTTTCTCGGCTGTGAGTAAACAAGGTTTCCTCCTAACTCCTTCTTATTTCAAATATTATACCAAAAGTCTGTGAGTACAAAGGAACCCCCAAAGCAATTCGGCTGTGAGGAGCTTTGGGTTGTACGAATAGATGTGGATGGCTGTGTCTTTTTTGTTTTCTCGGCTGTGAGTAAACAAGGTTTCCTCCTAACTCCATCTTATCTTAAAGTTTCTTCTAAACATCTGTAAGTACCAAGGGAACGCAAAGTAATTCGGCTATGATGATCTTTGTGGTGTATTCACATGTATGTTGATTTGTTGGACTGGTTTAATTGGGCTATCTTTTAAATCAGACTGTTTCTTCATATCTTCTTATAAGCAAGAGCCTGTATTGAGTTTCTTAATGCAAGATTATTGTTTTATATTTTCTTTCTTTTTTTATATAAACTTTTCTTTTAAAACGTGTGGAAGTTTCTTTTCCTAGGGAGGCAAAGGGATGGGAAAAGCCAGGCTGTGGGCTATTTTCCTATTGCTTTCAGGGAAAGAGCAGGCACGGGGGAAGGCAAAGCCAAGCTGTTGGCATTTTGCATCTCAATTGTCCTGAGGGTAGAGAACGCTTATCTCTTGGGAAGCAGAGAAACCGGTTTCTTGCTACTCGCAGGCTCGACCAAGAGGCAAGCCTGGGAAGGAGGGGGGGAAGGGGTTTTCTCCCCTGCTTTTAGCATCCAAGGCATTTGGAATCTGGGTGTCCCACCAAGGGAGGGTTGGGGGCACCAGAGAGAGGAAAGAGGGGGGTCAGGCTCTCTAATTAAATTCCTGACCTGGTGGCAGCCCAAATACCCAAGCTGGTAGTGAGCTTGGGGGAGTTTCAGGTAAGCCCCCAGACTTTTGGACGCAAAAGTCCAGATTTGGGACAGGACCAGATTGTGGACGCTAAAGTTCAGGTCTGGGACTGGGAGGCTGAATTACCACAGGAGGGGCTTAGGGCACACCTCTCTTCCCAGCATTTGCTACCGGCTAGTTAAGGCAGTTCATTGCTCAGCTAACTGGCTTCTGTTAATCTCTCAGGTATTTAACTCTCTCCGTGTTGGGAGAGCCTGCGCACTAAACTCGGGGCTGTGAATTCCACTAGACAGCAGGTCATCTAAACGTTAGGTGTCACCATGCTATCTCTATGTCCCCTTTGTGGATCTAGCCCTATGACATATTGGTGATTTGCATTTCTTTGTCTTCAAAAAAAATCCTTTTATAAATAGGAAAGCTGGGAAATGAGAGATCAGCTAATTTAATGATAAATCCTTCAATTTGTCATTCATTAAAAACCCCATTAACAGGAGTAAGAACTTCAGTATTTTGCCCAATAATGACTTAGAACTGACAAGGTCTTTTATATACATTGACTACTCTAATGAATCTTGACAAAAAGCTCAGTGAGTGAGGGAAGTATTTCTCTACCTTTTATATAAATGTGGAAACTGAGACATACACAAGTGCCTTACCTGAAATAACTCAGGTAGTGGGTGAAAGAGCTAGGATTCAAAAATTAAGGAGATCCACACTCTCAGTCCCATACTTTGAATATTGGAGCACACTGCACACCTGATCCTTGATTATCTGTGGATATAAATCAGGAGTCTTTCATTGACTCTAGTGAGCTTTGGAACGGGTCTTTATATTATAAACTCGAGGGCAGGAACTGTCTTACTCAGTGTATATAGTTCTTTATAGCTATATCATTATATTTATGACAAAAGACTCCATATACTTATTTGGACCTTTGGAAACTACTGTTATTTAAATATTAATATTTAAATATTAAAAAAAATAATTACAAGTCAAACATTATCAGGCTCTGCCTCTACCTTTTCTTTATCAAATGGTGGTAATGTTCTTTATGGTAAATTTAAATTCTTTTGATTTTTCCATCTTTTCATAGATGTCAAAGATTATCTTGCTATGTGTGTCACTGATGACAACAGTTTTAATTTCTGTTTTTCTGAAGGTGTTTTTCTGGCTTTCTGTTTATTAATTAAAGTATACAGATATGCCATGCCTTTTACAATCTCACTTAGCTAAGACATCAGAACATAAGAGCAGCTATACCGGGTCAGACCAAAGGTCTATCTAGCCCAGTGTCCTGTCTTCTGACAGTGGCCAATGCCAGATGCCACAGTGGGAATGAACAGAACAGGTAATCATCAAGTCATCCATCCCCTGTCACTCATTCCCAGCTTCTGGCAAACAGAGGCTAGGGACCTAACCTCCATGAACTTATCTATTTTTTTCCTCTTCTGTTTACAAAAAGTAACAAAGTCCTATACACTGAAAGAGACACTTGATTACAATATGGTACTGATCATGTGATCTTGCTCCATTACAAAGTGCTTTGTATTTAGATTACACTCTGAGATTTTCACTTTCCCACTCTGCAACGAGAAAGTGGAAAAAATCAATTAACTGCATTTTCACTAAAATGTATTTCAGGAAAAGCCATATATGTTAGACATATTCAGTAAATATGTTTTCATCTCCATGGTTTGTAATATACAACATTATTAAGGCTACAAAAGATACAACATTATTGAATATTAAACATCCTTCAGCTTCATATGTTTATCCAGATTGTTCTATTTCTTTTAATAAATTCTTATCAGCTCTTACCTTATTTCCTCTACCTTGGTGGGTCCTGCGCTTATTGGCAGATTTGCTCACCTCAGTGATCTTCCCCTCTGGTGTAATCCACAGTCTTCCTCCTGTGTCTGATCAGGAGTTGGGAGGTTTGGGGGGAACTCGTGCCCACCTTCTACTCTGAGTTCCAGCCCAGGGCCCTGTGGATTGCAGCTGTTTGTAGTGCCTCCTGTAACAGCTACAACTCCCTAGGCTACTTCCCCATGGCCTCCTCCAAACACCTTCTTTATCCTCACCACAGGACCTTCCTCCTGGTATCTGATAATACTTTTACTCCTCACTCCTCCAGCAACTCTCACGTTCATGCTCACGCTCACTCTCAGCTCCTTTTGCCTTTTGCTCCTAGCTCCTCACACGTGCACCTCACTGGCTAACTGGGAGGTTTTTAGCTAGTTCCAGTCAGCCCATGATTGGCTTCAGGCATCCCAATCAATCTAGCTATCTCCACTGCCTTCTAGAAGGATCTTAATTGGCCCCAGGTGTCTTGATTAACCTGGAGCAACTGCCATTTGGTTACCATGGTACCAGGGATTCGTTTAGCTGGGGCTAACATATCTGTTCCTCACTACTTTACTGTAGCCATCTGGCCTTGCCCCATCACAATAGTCAGTGAAAATAATATACAATTGTATGAGGTTAAAAACCAGTTTGGAACAGACATGAAAGATTAGAAATTTCCTCATGGAATTCTAATTTAATGTTCAAATGTGCACATCCATTATTATTAATTATATTAAATAACACTATTTATTTGTTTTATTGTAGCATATCGGGGCACTGTTCATGTATCAGGACCGTATTACATTAAGTGCTGTACAAACACAAAACAAAAAGATGATCCATGAAATCATATGTCACTGTACCAAATTATGTTTTCTTTTTACAATAAATTAGGTGTACCCAGTATCTCAGAATAGTACGGTGGTCATTTTACTTCATTACCAAGATGGCCAATGGGACATACACGTATACTTAAACGTTAAGAATGTAATTAAGTATTTTCCTAAAAGGAGGTGTGCTTTTTTTGTTTTGTTTTGTTTTCAAAAAGAGCCTATGCTCCTGATTAGGTGAACTTACCTGATATAAGATGGTAAGTGCCTAAGTGTATTTAATGAATCATATAGTAGCTGATAAATATATAAGCAATACATAACTAATAGAATTGTTGGCCTAGTTTAGTGTGATCAATAAGTTCTGAAATTTGCAGTTCTGTAGACTCACTAGTAATTGAAAATACATTTTGAAGTTTGGCAAGAAAAAGAAGAATTAAAAGGTTTCAATGTTAATATAACATTACTTATTTTAATTGGAATTAATTTTATTCCAGAAATGGGCTATGATTGTTGCTCCAATGGTTAGTATGTGGAAAACAAATACAAAACAAAACCCACAAAACTCTGACCTTGTAGTAAAATTGAATAATCTTTTCTAAATATAAAGTTTTTGATTCTGATATATTAATGCATTTATACTGTGCTATGATACACAGATACCAACCAAAGTACAAACCAAGTATGTTAGTGCTGTAGCAGACCGGTACACATAGAATTTTGAACCTAAAGTAATGTCTACAAGTTCTAGTAGATCTTCTCTGCCACAGGAATGTAGCAGATACATTCGTTACATTTGAGAACCATACATTTTCAGGTTAAGTACACCTTTAATTTGCTGCCATACAAGAACAGAATGTTGCAGCAAGAGATTTCAGGATAGTTTATATTTCAAATTGACATTAGGGTTTAAAAGGTTTTAGGGTCTCAAAGATATTACTTTAAGGGTAGATTTATGTGCTGGATTCCAGATACTTAACTATATGAATTAACATTGATTGTCTAACCTTGTGATGTGACTGGCAGAGCGCTGCTTGAGTGCTGTAATTCTCATGCACTACAGGAGGCATAGTGTTATCCAAATCCCAATGGTACTCCACTGAATTGATGAAATGACCATGAAGGCCTAATTAAAGCTGTTCAGCTGAAATGTATTGATGTATTACATCTATTACAGCTTGGTTCAATAGGTCTACCCTATGAATACTGCCACAGCCTGTAAAGCAAACTAAACAGACTGAATAAATAATGCTGAAAGGAAAAGAGACACCCATGGAATCAAAGCTGCAGAATGTAAAATGCAACAGGATGATCTGTGGACTTATTATCACATAATCCTATATAAATAACTATATCCTTTATCCTTTACCAAATGAAAAAAGGAGGCACATGCTAAGATTAAAAACTTTTCTGTGCATTGTGCATACTAAATTTCTGACTCTTCTCCTGAAAGTTTAGTTGCTTTTTTACAAAAAAGTCCTTCAAAGATTAGTGCTTTTTCCACCATTCAACCACCTTTAAATAGCAAATCCATTCTAATAGCCAGGAAATCTAGTAGTGCCCTATTTCTTATCTCTGTTTACGTTGGGTAATAAATTGTTAGTATTTCTAGTCTGTGTTAATCGATTTCTCAGGCATTTTGTATTTCTGCACTCATTTAACAGAAGAGTGTTGTACAGCATCTTGTTAAAATATATAGAATCAGAGCCATGTATAATATCTATTTCTAGCAGACCTGACCTAATCCAGATGAACTAAAGGGTCTTCTTCTTCTACTGCAAGGCTGTAGTCTATAATAACAAACAAAGAAAATCAGAAAAAAAAACAGAAGGGAAATTAATAAAAAAAAAATAGGATGAAATTCTACCCTGGGATACACCTGCCTATGTCCTTCCTGATATGCTTCCACAGTTGAGAGAGCTGTCTGAAGATCAGTCTTTGCTGTTTTTTTTTTTTTAATTCTGGTCAACAGAGGAGAGATAATGGAAGAATTCACGGACTTTGTCTCTCCATTTAACTTTGAAACTGCACAGCTTTGGTATTAATTTGTTTCCTCACACATGGAAGTGGAACATACAGTCCACTTATGTGGATAAGACCAGCCCAGATATGATCTGATTATGATATGTAGGACAAATGAAACACACTTATTTGAAACCTCCTCTCATATGAGTGGCTCAGATAAAAGGGGTGAATATCCAGCTATAAGCAGAAAGCCGAAGGCCTGGAGTTCTGCTTTGCAGGACCCTCAAGTATTGTGTCATCATCCAATTTTACTTTGAGTTTGAATACTTGGCCTTTCTTTTTCCATCTCCCACACTGTAGGATACTCAGCCCTCCCATAAGCTATGTTCACTCTCATAGAATGGTACATGAGAACATAAGAGAGGCTATACTGGGTCAGACCAAGGGCCCATCTAGCCCAGTACCCTGTCTTCCAAAAGTGGCCAGGGCCAGGTCTCCCAGTGGGAATGAACAGAACAGGAAATCACTAGTGACCTCATTGCTGCTGTTGAGTCCCTCATTACACTGAGGAAGGAGAGAGTTGCTCTGTAATCTCTGTAGCAGATGGAAGATGAGGTTAAATAGACTCTTTTGTGGCCACCTTCCCTGCATCTCCTTTCTTGAAACCAAGAGAAGGAAAGGAGGGGAATACACATTTTTGAGATCAAAACCCTATGTAAGACAAAGAGCATGGGGAAGGAAACTAGAGGAGACAGACTTCTGACTAAGCAGCACCCTTAAGGGCTTATTTTGATTTCTTTGCCTCATCCAGACTTCCCTATTTTGCTCCTCCCACGCCTTCTTCACAGCTCTTCTGAATCACTTACCACTAAGTGTCTTCTGGGCAGGTAATGCAGTTATATTTTACCCTCCTTCCCAATATTTTCTTGGAATGATTTAGCTTTTTGGAGAACTCAATTTTTGATTTTTGGGGAGCCAGCAACTGAAATTCAGGACCCTCTCCATATATCAAGCAAAATGATTGTGTTGGGATTTTTTGAACCAGGGAATTATTGGAAAACACATGCTCCTCTTTCTGGTGTGCTGCCATGGGGATCTGACTAGACAGAACGCAGGGTAGACTAAAGCTCTGCCTTTTAGAGGTGTTTAGTATGGGAAACCCCACTCATCAATTTGATAAGGTTTCTCTGAGGAAACCTGAAATGTAGCTTCCCTACATTAAGCACATTTCCCAAAAGTTTTCCTAATCATTAAAAAGCAGAAGTGGGATATTTAAACCTAAATGATAATAAGGTGATAAATAAAAGCCAACATGGATTTTTAAAGGACAAATCATGTCAAATAAATCTAATTATTTGTTACATAGGGGTATTCCAACACATATGCTCAAGGGTACTAGGGAAAGCATGAGTACATGACATATAAATCTTATATCAGAAGGGTAGCCGATTTATTCTGGATCTGTAAAGAGCAGCAAAGAATCTGTGGTAACCGGTATTTTTTTTATTACGACTAACAAAATATTTTGGACATGAGTCTTCGGGGTGAATTACCCACATGCTCAGCCAGTGTTTCGTCAGAGCGTGTAGTAAGACTCTCAAGGGGCATAACCTAGTATGTCGATATACATAATTAATATGCAGAAGCTAGAGATAACGAGGTAGTTCAATCAGCGGAAGATGAGGCCCTGGTTCTAGCAGTTGAGGTGTGAAAACCAAGGAGGAGAACTGATTTTGTAGCTGGCAAGCATCACAGTCTTATTAATACCTGAGCTGATGTGTCAAATTTGCTAGATGAACTCTGAAGCCCAGCAGTTTCTCTTTGAAGTCTGGACCTGAAGTTTTTTGCACAGGAATCTGCCACCTTAAGATCGCGCTGATAGTGATGGCCAGGGAAGTTAAGATGTCTCCTACAGTTGTTATATTGTCTTCCTAATATCTGATTTTGTTGTCCATTATCCTTTCCATAGAGACTGTCAGTTGGCCGATGTACATAGCGAGGGCAGTGCTGGCATATGAGATGGCGTATATTACAATGTGGTAGATGTGCAGGATGAATGAACCGGGATGGTAGTGGCATGATCCTGATTTAGAAGTACCTGATAGGTACGCTGGTGTAGATATGTGGCAGCTTGGCAATTGCGAGGTTGTTGCATGGATTGGTCCTGAGCTAGAGTTACTATGTGTCGATGTCAATTACTGGTGAGAAATGTGTTCATGGTTGGCAGGTTGCTCGTGGCCGAGGACTGGCCTGCCACCCAAGGCCTAGTAGAAAAGTCGTTGGGATAATTGTCGCAGGATGGGTTGTAGATCCTGATGATGTTCAACTTGGATTCGGGTTGTTAGTGGGGACTGTTATGCCTGATGCCAGTGGAGTCCTGTTGGTTTCTTTCTCGGGTTTGTCTTGCAGTAGGAGGCTTCTGGGTACATGGCTGGCTCTGCTGATCTGTTTTCTTATTTCCTTGTGCGGGTATTGTAGTTTTGAGAATGCTTGGTGGAGATTTTGTAGGTGTTGGTCTCTGTCTGAGGGGTTAGAGCAAATGCAGTTGTACCTCAGTGCTTGGCTGTAGACAATGGATTGTGTTGTGTGCCTGGAATGGAAGCTGGAGGCATGAGGGTAGGCATAGCAGTCGGTAGGTTTTCGGTATAGAGTGGTGTTAATGTGACCATCACTTATTTACACCGTGGTGTCTAGGAAGTGGACCTCCAATGTAGATTGGTCCAGGCTGAGGTTGATGGTGGGGTGGAAGCTGTTGAAATTGTGGTGGAATTTTTCCAGAGTCCCCTTCCCATGGGTCCAGATGATATATATTGATCTAAGCACCTTCATACTGGTATGACTGCATCACAGAGCTGGTTGGGAATGTTTTGATGAAGCATTTCTTGTCAGAAAATGCTGATTCATCAAAACAAAAACTTTTCATGACAATTGACTGGTTCAGATAAAACTCATAGGTTTTTCAGGGCCTGGATGGAAACCAATGAATGGGTGCCCCACTACAGAAAAAGTCTCTCCTCTTCTTGATTTTGAGCAGGCACTAGAACCCAGATCTCTGACTACTCCCAAGTGAGTATCATAGCCACCAGAATATTTGCTATTCTCAGGCACGGTACTCACAATGATATAAATTAAACATTTCCAAATATATTGATTTTGTCCTGAGGCAGAACAGAAAGTATTTTGAAGTCTCAATTTTTTGTAGGATGGGAAAATCTTTTTCCTACGAGCTCTGATGCATCCACACGAGGGGGCTGCATTACTTTAACTACACCAGCACAAAGTGATACAATTGTTGTGTGTGATGAGCCCTAAGAGAACCTACCCTCCCATTAACAGTGTATTTGAACAGTCATAGAGAACTGCAGTGGTATATTCAGAATCAGAGAAAAACAAATGTAGTAGTAATTTTCAAAAGGGGTGAGGAAGAATGATCCAGGGAGTTTCTAATTCTTCTTTACCTTTTCCTTATCCCAAGTCAAGGCTGGCTGTTCTTGTTCTTCATCTCCAAGCATTTCTGTCAAGTATGTCTTCCCGGCTAACACCAACCTTCTTCATGTTTGCCTTCAGCATCTTAAACCACTTTTTCTCGGTCTTCCTCATTGTCTTTGTCCCATAATTACTAGACCTTGTACTCTCTGACCAATGTATCCCATGTCTCATTGTCTCACATTACCAAACCATCTCAGTCAATGCTCCCTAAACTTTTCCATGATGGGGGGCTACCTGTATCATGGCTCATACCATTTCACTGCAGAGCCTACCAGCTTTTGTTTTATCCAGCACCAACCTAAGCATTCTCATTTTGGCAGTGTGAAGTAGTTGCTTCTCTCTCTTCCTCATAGGCCAGCATTCTGATCCATAGGTCATGGCTGGTCTAATCATGGTCTTATATACTTTGGTTTTTAGTTTACTTGGCATATTCCTATTACCAAGAATTTCCGTCAACTCTCTCCATTTGCACTAACCTCTCTTCATGCGACTCCTAACATCCACATCCACATTCAATCATAACTCAACACTGAACCCAGGTATTTGAATTATTAGGGAATTTCTAAGTAAAACTAACAAATACTGAGTGAATGAAAATTGTGACTATCCTGAAGAATAATGGGACAAGCACGAATTTATAAATCTTTGCAAACTTGATTGTTTTTGTTAGCGATAACAAATAAATTATTATTATTACGTAGATAAAGAGAATACAGTAGATCCAATATATTTATATTTTAGCAAAGCATTTTAACCTATCTTACAAGATCTTATCTGAAAACTTATTTCAGATTTATCTGAATAGCAACAGTTTTATGGACAGAATGCTCATAACAGCAGGGAAATGATAAACTGCAAGGGGTGCAGTGTCTTATGCTGCAAGTATTAGTTTTAGTTTTATTTAACAACTTAATTAATTAACTAAAGGAGGTGGTAAACAGCAAGTTAATGAGATAATGAAATCCACAGATGACATTAATTTGGGTGACAGTTGTAAACAGCAGTGAGGTCAGAGAAATAATAGAAAGAAAGAAACAGAGGTTAGTGTTGGCCAGAAACTAAATCTGACTTTGGAAAGTGCAAGCTGATAAATAAAAGGTGAAATAATGTAAAAATGCAGATGCTTAATACATGAGATAAATTTACTATTTTATGAATTTATAAGTCATTTAAGAATCTTGTTATTTTAACCATGCATCTTTCATCTCGAAAGCCAAGAGACAGTTGCAGTACAAGTGTTTTCTGTCATGTAAGCGGTGGTGCTTGCACTCTTATTTATCTAGCGATGATGCAATAATAACACATAACCTCATGACATGAAGGCTTGCGCATTGAAGCACCATCGAACAAGGCTGCCTGCGGTGAATCACTTCAGCTTGTAGCTTGTGTATTTATTTCAATAACAATGATCATGCTATGCCCACCCTCTATCCTTTACATTTCCTGTCAGTGTATAAAGATTTTAATTGTGCAGACCCTGGTTTCAATTCAAGACTAGGTTTATAAAAGTAACTAGAAGCTCTGGGTGCCTTAATGTTTGAATCTGAGACACATTAAAGGGGATTTTCATAGGGCAGTTGCTTAGATCTTTTTAAAGATTCTTTTTGGCATCTCAAATTGGGTGTCCAAATATTGGTCCATGAAAAACCACTAGCCCCATCTCAAATGTTTGCCCAAATCTCCTCCTTATAACTCATTCTGAGGGATATCACAACTCAACGACCACTATCCTTCTAAGGCTCCAACAGATGCATCTATTATTGGCCATTTTTTTTTCTCTTAAGGCCTGCCAGAAAGCAAGGAAAGGGAAGTGGGGAAACATTATCAAGCTATCAGTATCCACTCTTACAAAGCCAGGTCCAAAGTTCCTCTTTACTTTTTCAGTGGCCACAAAATGTTGGGAACCTGCACTATTTAGCAGCCCGAAGGAGGAAACGATGTAAGCGTTTGTATCTCAACGACTTAGCCAGTGCCATGAGTGGGGATATATGTTACATCACACTCTCTTATTGGCTTATGAACTGTGGCCACACACTGAACCCATTTTGGCACACCCACAACAATCCATCTTCCCTAAACCATTCATGTTGAAATTTGCTTTTACTGAATTTAGTGTTGTAAAATTCCCTAAATGGCTTAGTAGAGGGCCAGGGATCCTTTAGAAATACATGCATTATTATTAATTATAACAACTGCGAGTTTTTCAATTCTGTTAGTCAAATTTTTTAATTGTATCTTATCAATATTCAAGCTGTGCCAGTGTGGAACAACCGTGCCTCCAGCTAAGATTGTAGAAAATGATGTACCACCTCAAGCTAGTATATTTTTCATATTCGTATCAAATTTAATGACATTACTGCACACTGAAACGTGAAACTACACAAAGGCAGGTGGAAAGGAGCTATTTGTCTTAACAGCCAAGAGTTTCAAGTTTTATTGGGGCAAAGGGTGATAGGGAGGGAGGAGTGGGAGGGAAGCTGGAACCAGGCTTTCCGTTTATTCAGGCATTTTTCAAAATGTCAGCCAAAGTGTTTTCAGATCTCTGGCCTTGTCTGGAAAGCCAGTCACCACATGCCCCAAATCTAATTCAAACTGTTCACTTCAGCTCTAATCAATATGTCACTCTGAGATGTAATGCTGTGATGTTGTTTATACATTCCTTTTGGACTGTTTCTCATTTCCACATAATAATGTTCCAAGAGTAGAGCTGTTTATGAGCATTATAGCTGTCACCTGTCATGGTCAAATAGCTTTCAAAGTGTAGCCAATTAGATTTATATTTTTGTTGATTCACACTTATTGGAGTCTTATGCAACTGAAAAGAAAGTATTTTCCCCTGTGCATTTCTCCTTCACAAACACAAGTTGGAAGTATCTCTTACTGCCCAAATGGCAAAGAATCCTCTGGCACCTTATAGACTAACAGACGTTTTGGAGCATGAGCTTTCATGGGTGAATACCCACTTCATCAAATGCATGTCCTACTGCCCAGATACTCAGCTCATTCCCTAAGGATCCTTTTTATAAAAAAGAAATAAAATACCACTCAGTAGTGTGGGAGTGAGCCACCAATGCGCCCTATGAAGGTCTGAAAACACTGTATTTTAAATAACAATGTTGCAAAGAAAGCATCTGGTTTATATTTGCAGTGGTTTGGTGATGATCATGGAACAAGAATTAACTTTGCTTTGACAATGGATTTTTCACATTTGCATTACAGGTCAGCAGCTGAATGATATCTGTCAAACTGTATATAGTCACATCAGGTTAAATAATGATTTTCCCATGTAGGGCTTTACTTCACAGTATTTTCATCAAAGAAGTGCCAGCAGCAAAATGCCCATTAACGGCTTCTACCCACTGTTCCTAGATAATTATCCATAACCATGCTTTCCAAGGAAAAAAAAATACCTGCTATTCGTTATTTTTGTGTTACAGACTTCATATTGCTGTGGGTTAGGTCAGATCACAGAACATGGCACAACCTAAGACATTGCAACATAACAGGGAGTTCATTTTTCCCAAAGAAATATAAAGAAATATTTTTTTAAATGGGCTTTTTAAAAAAAAAAAAAAAAAAAAAAGTAGCAGCTTCTGAAAAACACAAACCACAAAGAAAACAATAAAAAGGCTGAACAGCTTTATGTTTCCAATAGCCACAGTGTGGAATCCCTCACTGCATAAAAATTCAATTACCTCCATGCAAGAGGCTGACTTCCTAACCTATAGGTAAGCTACCAGTACATATTTGACTAATCATAGAGCTCCCTATGTTTCTCATTTTCACTCACTAGAAATGTTTGCTTCTAATTTATAGTATATCCAGGATTCGAATAAACACATCACTATTATACTGTGCTACTTGGCATGCAAGAACTTGGGAAATACTTGTGAGTCAGTCAAAAATCTCTGTAATGAAAACATAACCTATTGAAACAGTTAGCACTCACACTTGTTGCACATATTCATTTATACCTTCCAATACTTATATTTTTCCCACATTGAATAAAGTTAGGCCTAATAGTCAATGACCAAAACCAGATCTATTTACTCCATTAACTAATCCTAGGAGTTTTGATAGAATGGAATTTAGCTCTGTACCACCTGTTTAACATTTGGATTTGCAAAATAAGATCCTTAGTGAAACATAACCTACCCCAGTTTTGCCCAGAGTAAATACTAAATTATAAAAATAAACAGCTTTGTTTATTTGCACTTATTCCTAAATTGTACAATATCTGTTTCAGTACATGTGTATCTTCAGTGCTCTCATTAACTAATACCATGGAGTAGGGCCTTAATTCAAAATAATCCCATTGAACTCAATGGGCTAGCGATTTGGACTATGTGCCAGTGCAGAGATGCTAGGGAGTAAGAACTTCCCTCACACTCCTCCAGGGGCTATCTGAGCATGAGGTCCTACTTTGCAGGATTAAGTAGACTCTATGCACCTGCTCCTCCCCTACTCACTGAAGCAAGTGGGCGGGGAGTAACAGAGAGCAGAGACTTGGCTCCAACCCTCAGTGCACTGACTCTGGGCTGTATAGCACAGGAGATGTTGTAATTTTGTTGCTAAATTAGTCCAGTGGCAAATTATTAGTTTACAACCCCAGAACAAAAACCTGGGAGGGAGTCTGCTAAACTAAACTGTCACTCCTGACCAAATGGAACAGGCTCAGCCAATTAGGTATGCAGCAGAAATAGCATGCATCTTGTTGAGCAAAATGTCCCAAAGAACCAAGTCTACAAGCAAGATGCTGAAAGAGTTTGGGTGTGTCATGATGTAGCAAAAATAAATAACAAAATACTTCCACTGATCTATTAGGGTGAAAAAAAAAGGTCTCACCACTCTTCATTTGCAAATGCAGTTCAAACTTGAACTGCAGCTAATTTTGAGTACTTTTGTGGTTTGACTTGGTCAGGTGGTATGGCACTAGTAACCAGTTCATTTCTTCGGCATTTGGGTCCTGACTCAGTGGTACACGTAACTACATGCTTAAAATTAAGCACAATCTTCAGTGCTTTCCTGACCTGAAGCCTTGGTAATGAACTGCAGTACTGCATGGGCTTTTGGAGGCATAGAAAGTACTCTTGGTAAAGTAATATTTGTGGTAAATGGGGGCTCTTAATGACACGGATTCTACATCCAACTAATGTTGCCAATGCAGTTATTCTAGATTTACATTTTTGAATTGAGGGTGTAAATCTGTCTCTTGTCTCTCCATCTGCAACATTTTGAAATCATTCAGCATCAACATATCTGAGCACAAGTCTAAAGTCTGAAAAGAGCTGGTGGGAAGAGGTGGTTCGATTCTATTATAATAGCCTATTAATTGGGACAGAGTAATGGCACAACATAGCTTAACAGTTTACTTTGTTGTATCAAACTCTGCCCAACAAAAAGGCTTTTATTTTGAGGAACCACACTAGTCCAGCAATTAATGATTATGTTCTAGTGT
The DNA here is from genome assembly GCF_003597395.2 of Chelonoidis abingdonii. Lineage (NCBI taxonomy): Eukaryota > Metazoa > Chordata > Testudines > Testudinidae > Chelonoidis > Chelonoidis abingdonii. The sequence continues at coordinate 307,522,989 of NC_133769.1, read as the reverse complement.
AGTCTGGCCACCTCCCAACGTAACTTGCTTCACTATACTATGGCCTAATTCTGATCACACTTGCACTGCTTTTGCACCAGTGTAGCTCCACTGACCTGAATGGAATTACCTCTGTTTTATACCAGTATAACTGAGATCAGAATCAATCTCTAAAATTACATTATTAGTCTATGTGAGAAAGCATTTTTGTACAGTAATATGGGTTAGAAATACATATATGATGAGTTTGTGGTTTGTTGAATAAAAAAATAATATATATATATGTTCTGTGACCCTGACATGATATGATGGCTTCATTTAACTTTGAAGGTGACGTACAGCATAACATTTCCAAATTGTACTTGAGTGGATATGGGATTTTTTGTGAATATCAATGCACTAATTTTCAAACTGGCAATTTACTCCTTAACAAACCATATCGTAGAAAGAAAGAATTAGACCCCAATACTATGAGCTTCAATAAAAATGATCTTAACCAAAAAAATGTTCATGATACAGTATCTTCTAATGAACACCTGGTCTGTCAAGTGTTAAACTTACAAGGTAAATCTCTGCAAATAGGCTGGACATGGTTCAAGAGTTGAAGAGAGAAATCATATTTTATCACTGATTTGAGGACAGTCTTATGCATGGCTGCCTTGGTTCCACTGAACATAAGGAAGATCTCTGGAGTCTTTAGATCCATCCTCTAGACTGGTAGAGGATGACTGACCTAAGATTCACCTTATTTACCTTGGTGTTAATGTGCCTGTTCCACTTCAGGTATAAGAAAAATTGAAGTGAATTCCTCAGTGTTCAGTGGAGCTCTGTTAAACCTACAGAGATATACTGCGGGAAATTTAAAAAAATCTGTATATATAGTCTTTAAAATATTTTCAAAGAATCACATCTTTGCAATTTAATCTTAAATAGAATGCTATGAATCTGAGTATTTAGGATGGAGATTTAAAAAACTATCCCAGGAAAATATAAAGGAATAAAGACCTTGTATGGAGTGTATTACTAATAGAATGACCAGTCTGGATCAAATAAAGCCCACAGCTAAGCTTCATGCTTAATTACTCTCAAAGTGGTTCAAAGACATTTGCTTGCTGTGTCTAGTCATATGTCTAAAATAATATTCACAAAGCTGATGGAATGATCAGAAAAGAAGTGATGTTGCTTGCAGTGATGACCAATAGCAGCATCGGCAGCTAGAGAAATTTGCCTTTTGTATTTTGCTTTCACCAAAGGCAACTAGTTAGTATATAGCTTAGCTGTCAAATAATGTATGGCCCTGTTGGCACACTTACAGTAGAATGGGCACAATATGATTTGGAAGAAATCAGCTGACATAAGGCGGAATCATCTGTGAAAAGAAAGAGGCTTCTTCTGCTAGATGACTTAGGAAAAGGAATAAAGTGTCAAGCTCTGCATGGATCCTTTAGGCTTTCCAGGGTAGCAAGACATTGGCAATGACAAGTTGCCATTTGTTAGGGAGCTATTCCAGAAGAAAACTGAAGATGCTGAAGGATTTTACTAGAGTCAGCAAAATTGTTTGTTAGTAATGTCATTGGGTCTGTTGATGTTTGCAAGCATGCATGCACATGTACACACATGAACTTTCCGATCGAACTAGATAAGAACGGGAGAGAATAAATTATAATTATTTCCACATTACTGTTTGCCAGTTAAAGAAATCTGTCAATTATTCTAAATATAAACAAGTCTTTTAAAAAACTACACGTTTAATGTCTTCCAGGAACAAAACATTGTTTCAAGCAAAAATGTTATAAAAATCACAGATTTTACTGTTTGGGGTGTTTGATTTAATACCTATTGAATGTTGAATATATCTATCACAGTAGCTGGCCAATTAATATTTTTATCTATTAATTTAAGATGCATTGCTGTCAAATTTCCTGATAACTATGGCAAACTTTCAATACAAAGTCCTCAGGAAATCTAATTTTATGTATGTGAAATTTGAAAAATGTCAGCAAATGAAATATGTTTCTCTAAAGAAATTGATGGTTTGTAGATATCTGCATATTGCATTTTGTTCCTTACAAAACAAGCAATTATGATTTGTCTTTTTGATTATTTAAGTTTAAGGTAAATGAAATTCAATAAAAAGTTAATTCTGATGCTCCATCCATAATGAAAATGAATTAAGGAAAGCCATTTTGCCTACCGAAAAAGTCAGAAGTTCACTATGTTAACAAGCTTTTTATTAGGGCAGGTTTTGCATTTAAAAATATTCTGCAGACAGCAAGAATAACGATACTACTGTAATGTAATCTTGGATCATGATGTAATTAATATGAACCACTTTTAGATGTTCTCTAAAAGTGATGTTTTGAAAATGCTCTTGAGTATTAATCATAAAAAATAAAAATCTTGCCCCAGACAGTACGGAACCATTTTTAGCTGGAATTGTCTCAGTTCTCTGACAGACCTTTTTAATCTTCCTGCTTATTCCAGTGGAAATACTTCTATAAATCTGAGTTTGGTATTTTCTTCATGTAGAGGTCACCCATTCAATAACTCTAGCAAAAAACTTAGCAAATCTCAGATTCATCAGCATCATCCAAAGTTCTTAAAAACTGAATAACAACTGTTTTATTAGCCTTCATTAAAGCATGATATGTGCTATATTTTTCTCAGTCCTGGATTAAGGTCCTCATTTAGAGTCCAATTTTCTTCCGACCAGAGTCAATTGCAAAACTGCCAATGATTTCAGTGGCAGCAGGACTGGGACCTCAGGCAGTGTCTTTAATGAAGGTACCCATTAGCAAAGCAACTGGAAAGATTTATCTCCATGTATAAATCTTCATTGTATTTTGAGATAATTAGTTCAAATTTTCAACTGGGCTTGAATGTAGTAGCTCCATTGGCTTCAGTGAAGCTATTCTGATTTGCAACAGCTGAAGATCTGACCAGAAACATCTGTCCCCAAACTTTCATAAAGATAACTTCAATTCTAATGTAAACTTTGATATCTTTTCCATTTCTTTCTTTTTATTCATTTCAAAATACCTGTCTCCATCCACCTGCATTTACAATGAATTCTTCATACAGTCTCCTAAGTTAAAGCAGAACTATGCATGCTGTGAACCTCTGACCCAAGTGATACCAATGATCTTTCACTTTCCGATTTACTCTGCTGAATGGACTGTCTTGTGATTTAGTCATATCCTCCCCCAGAGTCACAGCCATCTCTTTGCTAATGAGGTCAGTTTTCTCCAACATAGGAAATGTGCTGCTGCTGTCACTTTGTTGGTTCTCTGTTGACTGTTGAGTCATTGAAAATGTTTTCCTGTCAATGCTTTGCATTCGTCTGCTACGTGAAAGGCTTTGTGAGATCAATATGGGATAACATTTGGTAAACCTTCCTTGTAATTTTCTTTTTCATCATTTTGATTTGTCCTTGACTAAAACATCACGTTCAAAAGGACGCTGTCTGATTGCTTGTGATGATCTCACTAGTGAAAACTGATGAAGGAAGACAATATTTCCACTTATCCGTCCTTTATCTCCCATACTGAATAACTTTTAGCATCACCCTTAAGGGATGGAATATTCTTATATTTCCTAAAAAGGAAAAATAAACTGCCAATCTGTACCAGGCCAGGTAGAAAATAAAGAAGATATGTGCACTGAAGTGAAAAAAAATTGTAGGTTGAGGGCAGTAAAGGTCTAGGTGCTCCTCTGTGGTAAATCAGTTGAAGTCAATGGAACTGTTTTGTACCAGCTGAGGATCTGACTCAGCATGCTAACTGTGGAGTTTTAGGGTAGAGGGGAAGTATGATTGGAGTCCATGACCAAATCATCCATCTTTGTCATACACATCATCATCTTTTCACTTCAACATATATGCTTGCTTCTTTATAGGCCACTCATTATTTACCTCTTGGTTTATTATAGGCCCTGGGCATGCTCTGTTAGAGGGACGTCTGAATTTAACTGGGAGTGTTCCAATTGGGAAGATCCTGCATGCTGCAATCTAGCCTTGGTGGCTACAACTCCAATGATGCCTTGGGGAAGAGACAGAGACTTTCAGGGGCTACAGAGAGAGCATGTGGTGGAGGGGAGCCAGGATCCAGGTCAGGGGAGCTGAGATTGCTTTGTGGAGCTCTGCCCAAGCCAGGAGTTACAGCCAGAAAACCAGAAGCTGCTGCTGAGAGTCTGCTGGGGCTTCAAGCAAGCAAGGTGCCTCAGAGGCTCTTGGTAGGCTTCACTGGAGCCAGGACAGAGACTGTTGCTGTGTGCAGAACTAATTGCAGTGGGCTTGTGTCATAAACAGATAGCTAAGGGTTAATGTCTCTTTCACCTGTAAAGGGTTAACAAACAGTGACCTGCAACACCTGACCAAAGGACCAATCAGGAGACAAGATACTTTCAAATCTCAGTGGAGGGAAGCCTTTGTTTGTGTTTTTTGGGTTTTGCGTTGTTCTCTCTGGGATCTGAGAGTGACCGGATGTACTACAGGCTCTAATCTTCTATTCAAGTAGTAAGTGCAAGTAGAAAGGCAGTTTAGTCTTTTTAATTGGTTTTCTTTATTTGCAAATGTGTATCTGGCTGGTAGAGTTTTAATGTGTATTTGGCTGAAAGTATTTTAAATTGTATTTCTGCAGGAGGAGGCTTTTCCCCAGTTTCTATAAGCTGAGACACCCTGTAATATTCCATTTTGAATTTACAGTGATTATCTTTATTCTCCTTTCTTTTATTAAAAGTTTTTCTGTTTTAAAGACCTGATTAATTTTTCCTCTGGTTAAAGCTCAAAGGAAATTAAGTCTGTACTCACCAGGGACTTGGTGGGGAGAGGGGAGAGAGAGCAGGGAGGGGGAAGGTAAATTTCTTCTTTGTTTTAGATTCACGGAGCTTGAATCTGTCTATCTCTCCAGGATAACCCAGGGAGGAAAAGCCTGGGAGGAGGGGAGAAGGGGGAGAAAAAACCTGATCTCTCTGTGTTATGATTCAAGGAGTTTGAATCACGGTAATCTCCTGGTGTACCCAGGACGGGAAAGATCTGGGAGGAAGAAAGGAGGGGGAAGGGAAATGGTTTATTCTCCTTTGTTGTGAGACTCAAGGAATTTAGGTCTTGGGATCCCCAGGGAAGGTTTTGGGGAGACCAGAGTTTATCAGGCACTCCAAGTCCTGATTGGTGGCAGCTTATCAGATCTAAGCCGGTAATTAAGCTTAGAGGAATTCATGCTGGTACCCCATTTTTTCTGGACTCTAAGGTTCAGATTGGGGAAACTTACCATGACAGCTCGCAGGGAGGCAATGTGAGTAATCACTATCTTTGAAGTTTGGCAAAGTGTTTGCAAGGGAAGCAGGGTAGCCAAGAGACTTGAAGGAGCTGCCTGAATTTGAGAAGAGACAAAGCGGTCTTATCGTCTAGCCAGAATCCAGGGTTACTGACCTCTGGTTAAAATAATTCCCATCTTTAGAGGGCTTATGATGCATGAAAGGATCTCAAGTTAGAATTGCTCTGTTAGTTGCATTGACTGGACTGTTTTACTGGACCAACAGAGTTCTGTCCCCAGCTTCAAGACCTTTAAGTATGCCCACACAAGCATGGAAAACTCTGAAATTCAGAGGAGTGCATACTCAGGGCTGGTGTGAATGGTGATAGTATAAATGCTAGTTGATTGTTATATTTACTACTGCAAACTGCATTTGTTAATTGATTTACTGAAATGCCCCTTGCTGATTTAAATTGGTTGCAACATTTTAATTAATCTCAGCCTGTTATATCATGTTTTCTTAAATTGTTAAGTAAAGGTCTGTTAATGCTTATTTAAGTATATATTGGTCATAATTGGTGCTTTTGAGTTAGACTTATTGCACAGATCAGCTCAGGTTTATTCCTGGAGGCTCCCAAGGCAAGTCTTTGAGTGTGTACAGGGACCAGCCGGGATAGGCACTGCCAAGATTAATTTCCTTTACAAGTAAAAGGACTACAGCACTGGTGTGGATGGAAGATTCCCACCTATTCAGCATGACTATTGGGATACTCAGGGTTTCCTTTACTGTCAACAACATCAGGCAGCCGGGCACACAGGCGAGTGTTGCCTGCTCCGGGGTAACCCAGGGAGGAAATGGAGGGGGGGAGTTGTGTATGTGCGTCTTTAAAATAGACTTGTGCCAAACTCCCCAAAGATAGTGTACACAGACATGTTATTTATTGCTCCTGTGGAAGTGTTTGTAATGGGGTACATTTAATAATTTAACACATATGTGACTATGAGTACCAGAAAACAAAGGTAATGTTAAGGAATATTTTACTTCTAATAAATAAGGATGGTTTGGAAGTTGAGTAGCACATTCTATGAGATTTAGAGCAGTGTTTCTCAAACTGGGGTCCGTGGACCTCTGGAGGATCCCAAGGGAAATCCAGGGGGTCCATGGGCCCTGCTGATCAACTCCTCCCCTCCCTCCCTCCCTCCTTCCCTCTCTCCCTCAACTCTTTTCCCTCCCTCCCAGTGCCTCCTGCATGCTAAAAGTCTGGCAGTGCAGTGAGGCGAAGGCAGGATTCTTACTTGCCCCGGCTCCGTGCCACTCCTGGAAGTGGATGGCATGTCTCTGAGGCTCCAGGGGTTTCCGCACACTGCCCCTATACTGAGTGCTGAGTCTGCAGCCCATTGGCTAGGCCAATGGGAGCTATGGGGGTGGCGCCAGCAGGGATGGGAAACAAGCAGAGACCCCTTGCCCCCTCCCACCTTGGAGCCGCTGCCAGAGGCATGTGCCAGTCGCTTTTCAGGAGCCGTCCAAGGTAAGTGCCACCTGGCCAGAGCCCTGACCCCCATCTCCACCCCAACCCCCTGCCCCAGCCCATTCTCTGCACCCCACACCCAAACTCCCTCACAGATCCTGTATCCTGTCCCACACCCAAACGCTCTCCCACAGCCACACCCCACACTTCCTCCTGCACCCAAACTCCCTCTCAGGGTCCATACCTTAGACCCCCTCCTGCACCCCATCTCTCTGCCCCAGCCTGGTGAAAATGAGTGAGGGTGAGGGAGAGTGAGTGATGGAGGGAGGGTGGATTGAGTAAGTGAGGGCAGGGCCTCAGAGAAGGGATGGGAGCAGGGCAAGTTTGGGGGTCCCAGAAAAATTTTAAATCAAAATGAGTGTCCTCAGGTTGCTAAAGTTTGAAAACTGCTGATTTAGAGTATAACAAAACTGCTATTTTTTTATCCATGGTGGAACTGATATTTTATAAAACGTATTTATATTTTTGAAGTAATAGAAGAAATTTTAAAACTCATCTTTATAAATTTGCATCATAATGAAGATTAAATTGCTCTTTTATATGCAAATATGTGTATGGGGATATTAGAAAGAGACTATGGGTAAGATTTTCACCTATATCCCGGTCGTTTTATGCCAGGTAAAGGGGCAGGAATGATAAAGAAGGGGTTGAAGATCTGGAGCCAGCCACTAAGGATTCCCCTGACACAAAATATGAGATAGAAAGCCACAAGCTATCTACCAAGGACCCCCTTACAAGCCCTGGCATCGAGGACATGCTTAGGAGTGGGTGGCAGGACACAACGCAGCAGAGATTCTGAGCAGTATTACAGTTAATAGGGCAGGTCTGGGAGATTACTGTAATTTAGAGAGCTCCTCAGATCTGAATTATGGCCAGAGCCACTGCAATTCTTGGAATAACCCAAAATCAGGAGGGTTCAAAGCTGTTTTAAAGCCACCTAAGCCTCTCCTCCTTCCTGGGCTGTGATTTCTGTGCTGCATTTCTTTAAGGTACTGCACATAATCACACTTTATATTGTATCAGGATAAGATAGTGAGGATCTTGTATACCTATATAGAGTCGTGTGTGTGTGTGTGTGTGTGTGTGTGTGTGTGTGTGTGTGTGTGTGAACAATAGTTTTTCAGTACGGAAGGAAGAGATTTTTTAGACTTCTTTGATAAGACAACCCCAATATAAATTTGATATTATTTTACTTATTACAAATAATAGTAAGATTAGTTATAATTATTGTCATAAACAGACAATTAAGAGTTAATTCCTCTTTTACCTGTAAAGGGTTAAGAAGTTCACCTAGCCTAGCTGACACCTGACCAGAGGAACCAATGGGGGGACAAGATGTTTTCAGAGAAGAAGGAGGGAAATCAGTCTTTTTCTGTTCAGAAAAGTTTGTGCCAGAGTGAAGGATCCAGGAATCAGCCATCTAACATTTCTTAAAAGTGGTAAGTGTTTAGAGAAGGAATGTATTAGATTATGTTTATTTTCTTTTGTGACTTTGTTTTGCATAAGAGGGAGAATCAAACTGAGTATCTTTGTGTACACTAAGGTTTTTGCCCAGAGGGACATCCTCTATGTTTTGAATCTGTTGTCTGTGAGAGTAGCTTGCATGCTAATCTCACAGAGGTATTCCTTTGACCCTTTTCCTTTAATTAAAAGTCTTCTTTTAAAGAACCTGATTGATTTTTCCTTGTTTTAAGATCCAAGGGTTTTTTGGATCTGGGCTCACCAGGAATTGGTGGGAGGTGAATCAGTCTCAATCCTGCCAGGAAAAGGGAGATAAAGACTGGGGAAATATTTGGGGGTAAGACAGAGTTTCCAAATGACTCTCCCATAAACATTTGTTTAAATCATTTGGTGGTGACAGCAACTAGATCTAAGCTGGTAAATAAGCTTAGGGGTTATCTCATGAAGGTCCCCACATGTGTACCCTAAAGTTCAGAGTGGGGGTGACACCTTGACAATTATAATTTGTGAAGTGATGATAATATACAAGCCACAAAAATCTAAAAGACAAACAATCCCCCCAAAATCTAAAACATAAACAAAGATAGGTTAAAATGGACTCTTTTTTTCTCTGTATGGAAAATCCCTATAGAAGTTGAAGCTAGGCACAAGTCTCAAACTTCATTACACTGTGACCCCCTTCTGACAACAAAAATTGCTACATGATCCCATGAGAGGGGACCAAAGCTTGAGTTCACCTGAGCCCCACCACCCCAAATAGGATGGCAAAAACAAAGTCTGAGTGGGTTGGAGGGTGGAAGCCAAAACCCGAACCCCTCCTGTAACCAGAGCCATGCTGCCCAGGGCTAAAACCCTCTGGCTTCAGCTTCAGCCCTGGGCCTCAGCAAGTCTAACGCCAGCCATTTATCAGAAATCAATTGACAAAAATAATCTGTATGCTGAGAGTTTTCATGCATCAGCGATTAAGAAAGGCCTTTCCTTTATTCAGATTTTAGGAGTGAAATAACTTGTTATAATACTGATGAAAATAAACATCTGATGAATGAACTTCCTTTGACATAGTTCCAAAGGAAAACATTGGAGAGAAAATATATTTCATGCCAAGGACAGGGTGGAAATAACAAATGAATCTACTCTCACACACACACATATATATTTACACACACATATATATATATACACATACACACACTCACAATATTATAACTGATACATATATATTTCTGATCAGAAAGTACCCTGCAGATGGAAGCAGGATCAAAGAATTCTGAGGGGAGACTGCTGGGTGAGGAAAGTGGACAGTGGAAGCATGTGACTAAGAGAACCAGGCA
>NC_133769.1:307331270-307510736 GCF_003597395.2 Chelonoidis abingdonii | reverse complement strand
AGAATATAGGTTAGTTGGGATAAGTAACTTTTCTGGTCTCTATATAATATAAACTGCAATGTTCAGGGGTTAACGCACTTGGCCAGTGTTAGAGGAGGAAAGTTTTGGGGAACTCGGCCTCAGAATTCCACCTGCATGCCAGGAAGGTAGATGTTTTCGCATCCTATGTGCTGTCGTGGATTCACTTAACCACGTCCCATCAGAGCAGGAAAGAAGCTATCCATGTGCTCATCTACTGAGTTACTGCAGTTGTGCTTGGCTAATGCAAGCTCAAGAGATGGAGGGACAAAGTTATAGTTCCACTGTCCCCTAATATCTGTGACGGCCAGCACAATCTGGTCCACGAGAAAAGAAATTTCATATTTGTTGTTAAGAGGGCATTAATATTTTAATAAAATAAAAAAAATCTGGAATTTAGCAATGTATATAGTAATGAGGGCATACTCCAATACATAAGAACGGCCGTACTGAGTCAGACCAAAAGTCCATCTAAGCCCAGTATCTGTCTAGCGACAGTGGTCGATCCAGGTGCCCCAGAGGGAGCAGAACCTAACAGGCAATGATCCCCCAGTGAAAAATCTTTGTCCTGATCCTTCTCCATCCCTAAATGACAGAGCAGGGACACCATGCCTTACCACTTCCGGAGGCTATAGCCATTTATCGGACTTAGCCACCATGAATTATCCATTTCCCTTTTAAACATGTTATAGTCGCCAGCCTTGACAACTTCCCAGGTAAGGAGTTCACAATTACTGCGCGTGTGAAGAAAGAACTTCCTTTTATTTGTTTTAAACCTGCTAACTATTAATGTTCAATTGGGTGACCCCTAGTTGCTGTATTATGAATAAGTAAATAACTTTTCCTTAGCCACTTTCTCCACATCACTCATGATTTTATATAACCTCTATAACAAAGGGGGACGAGGGATCCATATGTGGAAAGTGCATTACAGCGTTGGGGGGGTGAGTCATGCTGCTGTGACGAAGAGAGTTAGGGCCGAGATTGTCCGTAACTGGTTAACTGATCACCATATTGTGGGATCAGGAAGGAATTTTCCTCCAGGGCAGACTGACAGAGGCCCTGGAGGTTTTTCGCCTTCCTCTGCAACATGGGGCATGGGTCACTTGCTGGAGGATTCTCTGCAGCTTGAGGTCTTCAAACCACAATTTGGGGACTTCAATAACTCAGACATAGGTTAGGGGTTTGTTGTAGAAGTGGATGGGAGATTCTGTGGTCTGCATTGTGCAGGAGGTCAGACTAAATGATCATAATGGTCCCTTCTGACCTTAAAGTCTATGAGTCTATGAGATGTAGGGATACATTTTCAGCCTGTATATACACATATCCAAAATTGCATGAGTGACTTTATCACTCATTATAGGTGAAAAAACCCATGGGTGCATTTGAACCATTCTAACACTTGGACATGTATGTGTTACTGGGTCAGATGGCCCTTTAAGAGAATTGAGTTGATCTCTGCCCTGGGACTAATCAACTGCCTCCCAGCTGATATGATAACTGCCTCCCAGCTAGTATGATAACCAACTGGCAGCTCACTTGAGATCAGCAGATGGTATTTTTTGCAGGGGATCCTACAGAGTGACCAGACAGCAAGTGTGAAAAATCGGGACGGGGGTGGGAGGTAATAGGAGCCTATATAAGAAAAAGACACAAAAAAAGACAAAAATCTGGACATCTGGTCATGCTAGGATCCTGAGTCAGGGTAAGGGACCAAAGAGGGGCTCCCCAAACCAAATAGGTAGACATCTGGCTGGGGTATCTCTACTCTGTAGGTGGCAGCAGAAACCCTCTGAAGTAAAGGTCTTAGGAGCAGCTGGGTGACAGGATTTGGTTTACCTGTTTTAAATGAAGTTAGACTCTATTTGTGTTTGAATAATAAATGCATCCCTAGGAAAAGAGAAGGAAATACCGACATTGGTTGGAACTTCATGGATGTAGCTAGTTGGTGTTTGGCCTGTCAGTTTATATGATACTGGGGAAACTGAGGCAGCGACAGGATCCAAATTTGCTAGTATGGAGAGATCCAGATCATGAAGATCCTTTAGTAAATATATGAGCGAAAATCTAACTGTAGTTCTTTCAGAAAAATAGTTCTGTTCTTTTCTTGTCCTCTCCATTATGAAACATTTGCTGAGAAAGCACATTCTGTAAAGTGTTCTAACATCTTGTTTCATACAAGGCACTATTTGCTAGGGGCTAGATTATAGTTTAAAGGCATTGCCTAAAGGGAATTCACACCACCTACACTTCCTGACTCTGTTATTGCCTTGAGTGCTAGGGATCACAGGTGAGCCTGGTGCTGCTGCAACCTGTTACAAGGCTATACTGTGCATTTGGGCCTTTAACCAAAGCCCAATGAAGTAAAAGGGGTCTTAGCCAGGATCTTGGCCCTCGTCCTGCCAAATTCTATTAGTCTTGAGTGTGGGGTACTTGTCTTCTCCCCTTTCTGTTTCTCCTATTGTGAAGTTATGCTACACAGAAGATGCCATTTCGAAGAGAAGACTGCCCCTGCCAGCATGACCCTGCATGCATGGTATGTGTGAGGTCATGCCAGCAGAGGTGCAGCAGCGTGCTTTTCAAAATAGTGTGCTCTATCCATAATATTGGACAAAACCATGCCTAGTTTTATCTCAGAACTGGACAGGGGACAAAACTTATAAAAGAGGACTATCTGGCTTATAACCAGACCGATGGCCTGCCTATGCCAGGGAGAATAAGGTAGGACTAAGTCTGGAGAGCAGCCAGGAATAATAATTAAAGATTTCTTCTACTATTAAGACATGGCAGAGCCACTTAGCAGTATCTTAAAATACAGAATAGCTTCAAGCCTCAAAGAAAACATAACTGAAATGAAAGGCAAACAGCTGAATCTCTATTTTCAAAAGTATTGGTCTGCTGGAACAGAGTGACAAATTCTAATGAATGTTCTTAATGATTTTACAGTGGGGTAAATCATCTGTGAAAGTAAGGTGGTTATAAAAGACATTTACAGTGCACTATGAATGCTAAATGAAATCAGACATCCTTATAATCAACATCAGTAGCAGTACCATAACTAATTTAACTGCTTCAGAAACCAGTCTAATAAAATGTACCAAAAGAAATAATCCATGGCCTCAAAAATGTTGCTTTTTAATATATATTTAGTTTCAATGCTGAGTAAAATGCTTACACAAGTAACATGAAGCCATTTTCTAAAAGGAGCTAATCCCATTTGTAGTAATTCCTTTCTCCCTTCAGGGGAGAACACCCCTGGCAAAAATATAGGGGATGATTTTCCATGGATTTAATTAGAGTGATGTACAAAACAAAAGGCAAGAAAATCTTAATCTTTATCCACAAATCATCTCCTGGATGCCAAAGTCCAAGATCCCATCAAAGAACTTTGAAGATTATATATATATGCCAGAGGTGAAGGAACCATGCAATATAATGGCAGAGAAAAGAAGAGATGAGGGATAAGCTATTCGGGACAGAGACTGTCTGTTCTGTGTTTGTACAGTTCCTAGCACAATGAGTGCTAGGTGCTGCCACAATAAAAATAATGATACTAGCATCTGAAGGAAGGGGAATATTTAAGAGGGATAAGAGAGACCTTAAGCAAGGTCAGGGTGTTTTTAACCATGCCCCATGATCAGGGATTGCTTCTTAGTTTTATCCAGTAGACAAAGCACATATTCTAGCTTCCAAAATGCGCTTTTCAGAATTATATCTCCCTGTAAACTTGATAGGATACAATAAGCTGACTTCAGTTCCTCAAGGAGGAAAGAGCATTGGTTTTTTCACAAAGGATCTCAGGTCTGGAAAGAACATGATTCCTGCACCTCCCGCCACCACACCACACATCTCCTCCCACTTATATTAAAACCATGCTTTTCTTTCTCACAATTGTCAATATCTGCTCCTTTTCAATCAAAGGGCAGGTCTACACTTCAAACACTGTATTGGCACAGCAGCACCAATGCATCTGTGCTGCTGTAGCACTTAAGTGAAGATGCCACTACACTAATGGGAGAGCTTTTCCCGTTGGTGTAGATAATCCACCTCCCCGAAAGGCAGTAGCTGTCCCAGGGAGGTGGCAGTGCTGTCTATGCTGGGTGTTAGTTCGGTGTAACTGCATCACTCAGGGAGTGTGGATTTTTCGCACCCTTCAGCAACATAGCTATACAAATATAGGTCTGTAGTGTAAACCTGGCCAAAGTAGCATGTCAAATTTAAAATTAATTAATTTCAGAAGTTACCTTGTTGCCCAAGGTTTCTCTTTGGATTCACAAACCATGGATAAATTCTGCTTTAACATATTCCTCTTTTTAACAAGTAGAGCTGGATGGAAATGTTTGGATAAAACTTTTCCCCCCAAAAATGCAAATTTGGGTTGACTGAAACATTTCAGAAATTCATGTAGAATTAACCAAATTGTTTCGTCCAGAAAAAAATAATGTATTGATTTTTCAGTTTCAAATGACTTTTCATTTCAAACTTGATTTCAATTGTATTTAAAAAAAAGTTTTAAAAATATTCAGAAATTAAACATTTCTTTTTGGGTCAAGTGAAACATTCCATTCAACCCACAATTTGTTATTCGCATGGCTCTATCATCAAGTCCTACAACAGAAGTCCACTTCTCCAATAAACATAACAACTAGGCTCACTCCACTGAAGTAAAAAGACTCAAGAGTTTGATCCTGATTCTTTAAAGGCTAATGGGTGACCTGGACTATGGGATCATGGCAAGAGAATAAGAACTCTGTTTACCATTCCCCTCACATTGAGTAGGTGGAGGGGGATTTATCAAGGGAGGGGTGGAGAATGTTCGCAGTCATATTGCCATTCCCCCACTTGCTGGTCTGTACATCTTAGCTGACATAGGGGGCTGGGGATGGGAAGACTGTCATAATTTGCTGCAGATACAAGCCACCAGTAAGTTACTACTCTCTTACATGGAGTAAACTGTATCTCTCAGAGCTACCCCTGAGCTGACACAACTTACTTCCCATCCCTTTTTCAGACTTGTGCCTAAAGTCACTATCTAGCCCTCCAAGTTCAATTTTATGCTCTAACGTCCATGAATGCTGTGTAAGACTTTACCATCCTATTACACAAATTATGTATTTTCCATCTCCTTATTTCTTCAGTCACCCCATTGCCCACTCAGTATTCTTTTAAAACCATTCATTGTTCACTGTACGAGTGTAGCAAGTAGGTCAAGTTTTCGCATCACTTGCTGACACCACTGCTTCTAGTATCTTTACTTTTTGAAATGTTACTTCTGAAGCAGTTGAGAATCCATCTGATTCAGCTGATGATGCTGGAGTTTGGGTCTCTGAGGGAGGGAGGCTGTGCCTGGCACCAGTCCAGGCCACTGCAACGAAACCCTCATAACAAATCTAATTATTCTCTTTTCAGTTGGGGCTTTTTCTTAATTTGTATAAATAACACGTGCCTTCAATTAGCTTCTATATTGTATCAAATAAAACAACGTGGACAGGTTTGTCAGGCAAAAACTTGTCATCAAAACAAGTTTCTCAAATACAAGTCCTTGCTCTCAGTTCGGGAATTACATCCTGCCCAATTGCATCATCTTTGTCTTTAAGGGTGTCTGCTGCTGATTAGCATGGAGCCCCTATTCCTTTCCCTGGGATTAAATAGCTGAGAGACTTAATATTTCAGTATTGTGGCTTTCTATTTTAGGTCTTTATCTGGCCCTCATTTCCATGGTATCTGAGCGCCTCACAATCTTCAGTGTATTTATCCTCAAAATGCTCTTGCGGGGTAGGAAGGTGCTATTATAACCAGTTTACAAATGAGGAACTGAGAGAAGGAAGGCTGAGGGACAGATTTTAAAGGTATTTAGGCTCCTAAAGGTGCAGATAGGTGCCTAGTAGGATTTTCAAAAGCACCTAACTCTTACTGAACGCACTTAGTCACAGTCACACAGAAAGTGTATGGCAGAGCAGAGAAATTGATATGCAAGAATATTGCATTAGCACTGGATCAGCTTTCCTCTTCTGTTAGAGTGAAGTGTTTGGAAGCTGGGTTCTAAATGTACATCTCCTTATATCAAATTGGCATGGCAGAACTGTTATACTTTCATTTAGCTGAGCAAATTATTCATTGTGACCAATATTCAGCAAAATCTTTTTTTTCTTATTGCGAATTATCTGCTAAAAGCTTACAATTTTCACTGACGCATTCATTATTTTAAGTTACTCACCAAATAATTTTGGATAATAATTCTTGATCTGCTGTTTAGTTTTGATTAAACATCGCATTCATATGATAGTTCTGTTTCCTGATTAGCTAAGTGTAACTCTTACAGCTAGATTCAGATACGTTTGATTTTGTGTTTCACCTTCTTCCGCAAATGGTCATATGGACTTCAGTGGCACCTTTCACAGAGGATCAGAATCTGGCCCTTTGTATCAGGTTTATGGTATAAATGCTTCAAAATTAATGTATTTATATTCACTTAAGATGTATTGTGAGAACATTTTTGACAGAGAATTCATGGAAAGCAAACACAAAGGCAAGCAAAAACAGCTTGAAGTGAATTCAGCATGTTTATTGCAGTGGATATTTGTGAAAATTGTTTGGAGATGCTTGTTTGGATCTAGTGAAAAATGCTACCTTTGGTAACAGTTTAAGAGAATTACATTGGTTATGTAACCATTTTCTGTCATTTCTGTTTTGAGTTTTTCATTTTCCAGTGCACAAGTTTTTGAAACTTAAATATAAGAGAATTTGAGAGCATTTTTGTGGTGTTTAGATGCTGCTGTAATTATTAGAACTGGGAGCACTGGCTGTTGGGAGTCTGAAAGGACAGGAAACAGGAAGGAGGGGGAAGGAGTTGAGGAGACTGAGTGAGAGTTACAGAGGGTGCAGCAGCAGCTTTGTACAGAGGTTTCCACTGTAAAAATAAAGTCCTGTTGAAGTGGTTAGTACCGTGCCTGGTTGATACAACAATTTTCTGTATAATTTCAAGGCAGACGAAACAGCATGAACTGAGCAAGATGACTGGAAAGAAAGGGAGAAGTACTATTAAAGAAACAATCAGAATAATCAGCTGAATGTCCTTTAGTTTGTGGCTGGAGGAAGCACTGTATGGCTTGAGGAGTCTAGAACTAGCAATGCTAGACAGAGATTGAGAGCTATAATGGAATTTCATATAATAAAATAAATAAAATATTATTTTAATATTATTATTAAGAAAATGGAAATTGGGCCAACCTGATTTGAATTTTATAACTAAATTATTTATTCAGCAAAGTACAAATGTATATGCATATTCAATAGCTCATGCTGCTCATCTATATGGACACTGATGCTTCTGCCAAGTCTGACTCTCATCAGATTAAAGGAACTAAAAGGCTCTAGGACAGGAGTGGGCAAACTAAGGCCTGGGGGCCACATCCAGCCCTCCAGACGTTTTAATCCGGCCCTCAGGCTTCCACCTGGGAGTGGGGTGGGGGCTTGCCCCACTCTGTGCAGCTACCAGAAGCAGGGGGATGTCCCCACTCCAACTCCTACACACTGGGGCAGGGGCAGCGTGTGAAACCCCCAGCTGCCCCTGCCCCAAGCGCCACCCGTGCAGCTCCCATTGGCTGGAAACCATAGCCAATGGGAGCTGCAGGGGTGGCACCCGCGAATGGGGCAGCATGCAGACCCACCTGGCCACACGTCCATGTAGGAGCCGGAGAGGGGACGTGTTGCTTCTGGGAGCTGCTTGATGTGAGCGACCCCCAGAACCCCCTCCCATGCCCCAACCCCCTGCCCCAGCCCTGATCCCCCTTGTGCCTTCTGAACCCCTCAGTCCCATCCCAGAGCACCCTCCTGTACCCCCAACTCCTCATCCCCAGCCCCCAATTTTGTGAGTATTCATAGCCCGCCATACAATTTCCATACCCAGATGTGGCCCTCGGGTCAAAAAGTTTGCCCACCGCTGCTCTAGGAGCTAGGGTAAGGGCCAGGGCACAAGGTATCTTCCCAGTTGAAAGTGAGGGCCCAGCCAGGGGCATGCTCATCCTGCAGATGAATGTATGGCTGCTCAAACAGTGTCAGTGGGAAAGCTTCAGTTTCCTTGACCATGAGAAGATTCCAGGAAGAAAGTCTGCTGGGAAAATATGGGGTCCCCTGACTAAGAAGGAGAAGATCATCTTCATCCACCAACTTCCCAACCTAGTGAGGAGGGCTTTAATCTAGGTTCAGAGGGGTCAGGTAACAAAAGGCCACAGGTAAGTGTAAAAAAAGTGACCTCAGCAAAGGGTTAGATGTTGTGGGAGACATGAAAAATTACAATAGGGCTTTAGGGGCAACAAGAGGGAAATCAGTGGGGGAATCTGCTCAATATCTTAGATGTCTATACACAAATGGAAAGTGTGTGGGTAATAAACAGGAAGAACTGGAAATAATTAGTACATAAGCCAAATGACTTAATTAGCATCACAAAGACTTAGTGGGATAAGTCTCATGAGTGGAATATTGGAATAGAGGGCAATAGCTTATTCAGGAGGGACAGTCCAGTTAAAAAAGGAAGAGCTGTTGCATTATACATCAGGAATGTATACACATGTTCTGAGGTCTAGAAGGAGATGGGAAGCAAACTAGGTAAGAGTCTCTAAGTAAAAATAAAAGGGGGACAGTTGGGGTGATGACGTTGTCAGGGTCTCCAATAAACCATCAAATAAGGAAGAGGAGGTGTATAAGGCATTTCTAGAACAAATAACAGAATATACAAAATATCAGAGCTGGTAGTAATGGGAGAATTTAACTACCCACCCATCTGTGGGAAAAATAATGCTGCAAAACAAAGTTTCCTGTAAGTTCTTGGTACCTATCGGGGACAACTTTTTGTTCTAAAAAATGGAGGAAATAGCCAGAGAACAGCCATTTTAGAGTTGATTCTGACCAATATGGAGGAATTGGTAGCAAATCTGATAGTGGAAGGTAATTTGGGTGAAACTGATCATAAAATGATAGATTTCATGATTTTAAAGAAAGGAATGAGTGGAGAGTAAGAACAATGGACTTCAAAAAAAGCTGTCTTTAACAAACTTAGGAAACGGATAGGTAAGTTCCTATGGGAAGAATTTCTAAGAGAAAAAAATTGTTCAGGAGAGTTGGCAGTTTCTCAAGGAAACAATATTAAAGGCACAAGTTGAAACTATCTGATGTGAAGGAAAGATAGGAAGAACAGTAATTTGCCAATATGGCTCCATAAGGCCCTTTAATAATCTAAAGATCAAAAAGGGGTACTGCAAAAAGTGGAAACATAGAGAAATCAATAAAGAGGAAGACAAAAGAATCACACAAGAATGTAGAAACAAAGTCACAGAGTCTAAGGCACAAAATGAATTATACCTAGCAAGGGATATAAAATACAAATAAGAAGAAATTCATTAAATACATTTGGAGCAAGAGAAAAATGAAGGAAAGGTTAAGGCCTCTATTTAGCGGGGAAGAAGAGCTAATAACTAATAACAAGAAAGCGGAAGTATTTAGTTCCTACTTTGCTTCAGACTTCACTAAAAAGGTTAATGGTGAGCAGATATTCATCACAAACACTATTAAAAACAAGGGGGAAGCAATGCATGCTAAAATAGAGGGAAAAAGTTAAAGAATATTTAGGTAAGATAGATGTATTCAAGTTGGTAGGCCCTGATGAAAATCTTGATAGGGTACTTAAGAAACCTAAGGAAATAGCTGAAGCAGTCACAGAACCATTAGCAATTATCTTTGAGAACTCCTAGAGCACATGAGAGGTCCCAGAAGATTGGAGAAGGGCAAATATAGTACCTATCTTTAAAAGGGAGAACAAAGAGGACCCAGAGAACATAGACCAGACAACCTAACTTTGATACTTGGAAAGATATTTAGAACAAATGATTAAATAATCAATTTATAAGCACATGGAGGGTAATAGGATAAGGACTAGCCAGCATGGCTTTGTCAACAACAAGTCAGACCAAACCAACCTACTTTCCTACTTTGACAGGGTTACTGGCCTAGTGGATAGGGAGGAAGCAGCAGCTTTGCTATATCTTGATTTTATTAAGGCTTCTGAAACAGTATCACATGACATTCTCATAAGCAAACTAGGGAAATGTGGCCTAAATGAAATTACTATAAAGTGGGTGCAGAACTGTTTGAATGACCATACTCAAAGACTAGTAAGTGCCTCGAACAACAAAACATGTAAAAGGTTTAGTAAACCTGACCTCTGAGGAAAGGTTAGAGAAACAGAAAAGAAGACTGAGAGGGAGATTTGAAAACAGTTTTCAAATATGTTAAAGGCTGTTATAAAGAGGATGGTAATTAATTGTTGTCCGCATCCACTGAAAGTAGGACAAGATGTAATGGGCTTAATCTGCAGCAGAGAGATTTAGGTTAGATATTAGGAAAAACTTTCTAACACTAAGGGTAGTTAACTCTAGAATAGACTTCTAAGGGAGTTTGTGGAATCCCTGTCATTAGAGGCTTTTAAAAACAAGTAGGCCAGGCCAGTTTGTTTACCTGCCACGTCGGCAGGTAAGCCAGGCCACGTCTAGGTAGGCCAGGCCAGTTTGTTTACCTGCCAAGTCAGCAGGTTCGGCCAGTCATGGCTCTCACTGGCCGTGGTTCGCTGTCTGTGACATTATTGATATAATCTGGGACCATATAGAACATGGTCGCAACCAAGGTCCTGTAGTGGCACCAGATCTTATGTAAAGGGGGTCATAAAAGATGTCTAAGACCAGGTTACGGGTTGTTGGTTATGATTATGCTGTCTATACGTATGTATCATTTTGTAGTTGAAGTTATGAGTATTGGCTCTATGGTGTCTGTATTTCAAATTTGTGCTGTGCTTCTGGGAAACATCCCAGACAAGTTGGTGTTAGCTCTTCCTAACCTGCATGATGGCCCATTAAGGATCATCAGCTACACAACTGACCCATTGAGAGAAGGCAGATACGCCTTTTAACTCAGCAAAGTATGCAGGGACTTGCCCACGTGACTCCAGACTCCATTTTGCTGTAATTTTCCACAGTAAGGACAAAGAGTCCTGGAAAAGCCTATAAAAGACTGATGTCTCATCTCCATCTGGTCTTCAGTCCTGCTTCTTACCTCTGGAGGAACTTTGTTACAAAATGAAGCTGAACAAAGGACTGAATGAACCATCCCAGTTGGGGATGTACTCCAGAGACTTGATTTGAACCTGCAGTTTACTCCATCACTGCTACAAGCCTGAACTAAGAACTTTGCCATTACTGTATGTAATTGATTCCATTTAACCAATTCTAGCTCTCATCTCTATCTTTTTTCTTTTATGAATAAACCTTTAGATTTTAGATTCTAAAGGATTGGCAACAGCATGATTTGTGGGTAAGATCTGTTTTGTATATTGACCTGGGTCTGGGGCTTGATTCTTTGGGATCGAGAGAAACTTTTTCTGTTATTGGGGTGCTGGTTTTCATAACCATTCATCCCCAGGATGAGTGGCACTGGTGGTGATACTGGAAAACTGGAGTGTCTAGGGAATTGCTTGTGACTTGTGGTTAGCCAGTAAGGTGAGACCGAAGTCCTCTTTGTCTGGCTGGTTTGGTTTGCCTTAGAGGTGGAAAAACCCCACCCTAGGGCTGTAACTGCCCTGTTTTTAGCGATTTGTCCTGAATTGACACTCTCTGTTGGGTCCTGCCAGAACCGCATCGTCACATTGTCCCAGGCCAATGGGGGCAGCAGGAAGCAACGCAGGTGAGGGATGTGCTGCCCACGGCTTACTGCCACCGAGAGCCGTGTGCCAGAGGTTGCCGACCAGTTCTGTAGATAGTTAACAGGAGGGTGAAAGCCTCCGTAATTAGGAATTATGCAATGAAATGCCCATGGAGAAATTCTTTCCTAAACATAGGCCATTACTGGTTATCTTATGTTCTGAATCAACGCAGCTCACCAGGATAAGCACCCTGGTGGGCTGGGCCATTTTGTTTACCTGCCGCGTCGGCAGGTTCGTCTGCGGACACTCAGTGTAAACAAACTGTCTCAAGGCCTGCCAAAAGATTACCCCAATGGGCCATGTGCAGCCCATGGGCCGCAGGTTGCTCACCATTGATATATGCCATAAAAATAACATTTTATATTCTTGCTAAAAATACAGTAATTTCTTTAGTGTATTATAAATGCAACATGATCATTACATTCCTAAATATCATAGATATTTTGGGAAACTGGTCTGTATTACAAGGCATTCCTTGTAACCGCCAATATTTCTTTTCTAGCTTATGCAGTACATTCTCACTATAATGAACCTGTCTGGATCCAAGGCTATTGTTTGTTATACCCAGGGGATCATTATAGTGAAAGGACAAACAAAACGTCAGTCCCAGGTGCCAGGGGTCTGACAGGCCTGAGTCCCTGCCTGGGATCTAACAGCATCATTGGGGGGCAGGGGAAGTCCAGGATGTACTGTACCTGTAGTTGGGATGCAAGGACCGGGTTTGTTATAGCCAAAGGTTCATAATAATGAAGGGTGTTATAGCGAGGACATACTATATAGTAAACTCCTACTCAGTATTTCATGATAAAGAATTGGCATAGGGTTAACTACATGGAAGTGCAGGGTGTCTTGGTAAAACTGGGTCCCATGGGGGCCAGTGGGGAGCTAATGCCTCGCCAAAAGGCCTTGGTCATACCTCTCTGTCAACGAAGAATTAGTGGAGGGAGGTGTGCCGTCACAGTTGGCACGACACAGGAGTACCAACCAGAGTCCGTGGCATGCCCCTCAGGCAGGGGAGTGCCGGCAAGAGTCAGTGATGCGCCCCTAGGCAGGGGAGTGCCGGCCAGCGTCCTTAGCTCTTTATCAGGTTTTTGCCAGGCTGCCAGGGTAGGGGAATGCAGGCCCACCGAACTCCACTGTGTTCCCACCTTTTGTACTTCCAGTTCCACACCTACCCTTCCAGTGGACAGAGTAAATTTGGCCTGGCTCCGCCCACTCAGGCTGAGAGAGTGGCTCTTTATCCTCTGGTTCGGAGGGAGGCCAACCTGGCTCCCGACACAACCTATATGCTCATTATCCTACCCTCCAAAAAGCATAGGCATGGAGAGCTGAGGTGGAGCTGAAGTTCAGCATCTTTATTTAATTTTCCAAAATATATCTCACATGGGCTGCATTTCACCTCATTTTGGGATGATTTCAGAAAGGGAGGGGATAGACACTGATTTGGAAGAGAATCTAGAAGAGAGATAATGTTTAGGAAACTTTGACAAGTGGCAAAGCTCAGCAAAGTCACGTACTGCCATATTTTCAAAGCATTCATCAGAGTTGTTAGCATGGTCCTCAGGTATACAATGGGAGCAGCACAGTTCAAACCCCATCCACTGTGTGTTAAAAATAAGGATTAGTACTGAGTCTGCAGTACATAAGGTATTTTGAAGAGAAATGTTTCTAATGTTATTCTTAAGTTTGGTGTTTAATGAGAGAGGTTAGAGGAGGGAATAATGGACTGGAGAACTCTAATATGGAGCAGAGAATTTACATTCTTTTTCCTTCAACTATCCACACGCGCGCGCACACACACGTACACACACACACACACAAAATGGTAAAACTCAAAGGCAATGTGGTAGAGGATTATTGTAGGGATTAGCGAGGGAAATCTTAGTTCACAGGAGTTAAGCCTTAAGGAATAGAATGTGACAGTGGTTGAGAAACAATGACAGGAGACATCACTCTGACATCCATGCAGTTTAGAAAATACTGTGATGAAGAGAATCTATTTTTAACAGTGCTTTTGAAACACCAATCACAGGAATGATGTTTTGAAAGACAGAAAGGTGCTCACCAGACCAACGGGGAAGAGAGCTGGACAGAAATGAGGGGAGGAAAGTAGAGTTTGCAGGGGAACAGGACTTGTTGGAGAAGGGCCGCTGTGGAGAAGTGAGCAAAACACAAAGAAAAGGCACATTAAGATAAGAAAAAAATAAACCCAAAGACAGAAATTATCAGAGATAATCTTTGTAAAGGGCCAGATTCTTCCACTCCTGCTCACAGTGAGTGATAATTTACTCAGCAAGTAGTTCCACTGATGAAAAGCTATTATTTAATATGGGGCAAAGTGGTATAACCTAGCTCAAAGGCATTAACTACTGAAAACTAAATTTATAGTCTATTAGCTTGATTGTCCCTCGGCCTACATACCCAGGCAGGGGTGTAGAGAATAACAACCTCAAGCATGTTAGCCAGACATTGACTCCATGCATGCAGGGGGTAAGTAGGTGCAGTGTGGTAAGACTGAATAAACAGCTGCCACAGGAAGCCATTTGTGGTTCATAACAAATTTGATTGCTACATATTCCTGAGTGCCATCTCCTGGCACTTTATCTATACTAACTACAAATGTACAGTCATAGAACACTCTCATAACACACTGTTACCACTGCTGTCCCTCACAGCATGTGGGTAGAGAGCAGGCTGGTATTGGGGAGAATTTTGTGCTCATCTTCCCTCCAGTTCATCGGCCGGAAGCAACACACACAGGTCTTCTGGCAAAGTCAAAAATTTAGCCCTACAGGTTTAGGAGGCCTTTGTTTGTGATGGTGTCACAAATTATATCTGTTTTCCGCAAGATGACTGTTGCCAGTAACAAGACCAGTAAAAAGTGGTTTTCAAACACATTTCACAGTTCGTAAATATAAGGAAATTGTTCTTATCCTGTGAACATTTGGCATGATAGGCTGAGCAACACAGCTACAGCTTTCCTTTGAGATGATGATTCAGATGAGTTTTCTTTTTTAATTAATTTTAAAATTTAAATATATTTTATTTTTTATGTTCTTTTGGAGAGGGTGAGACTGGGGGGTTAATTGTTTTAATTTGGAAAGGAAAGCCTTCAAAAATATGTAAATCTAATACAACTATTTATTTAGGCTAATGTTTAGTTTGGAATTGATTTTGTTTCAGTTAATACCAGTTCTGCTTGTTTTCTTTAATGATATATGTGGCAAAAAGTTATTTAATTTTCCAAACGTGTGCCCTTGTGCTTTTGCACTCATTCTTCCTGTTTTATACTGAAGTTAAAATCTGTTCATAGTAGGATGCCCTCATCAATAGAGATTGTTTGTGCCTGGGATGAGCGTGTGACTGGATGTTTGTCTAAGCAGCAGGTGGTGGCACATTTGTTGAAGTAGACCATTTGTTGGATTATTAAGACAAACAGAGGTGTCTATTTATTACATACAAGGTAATTCCAGTTCATGGCTACTGTTCAGATTGTGGCAGCAGTCTGGTTTGGATTCAAACTTGCAGCATATGTAATATGACATGAAATCCAAAAGGAGAAAAATGATGGAAAATTAGGATCATGTCAGCATCATTTAGTGGACTTATTTCACAGGAGCTGTATATAGCATGGTTTGCCCTTTCCAGAATATTCCCACTTGTAGGATACACCCCCATAACTCAGTGCAGAAGGATGACATGGAGGAGCAACAGGAATATGACAAGCTGAGGTCCATCTTATAGACATTTAGAAGGAGATTTCTTGAGGCAGTAGCTAGCCGCAGATTTAGAATTACTGAGAATAACTCTGCAGGTATTATGCAAACTCTTGCACCTCTAAGGGACAATACTAGCCAATCAGAACATAGGGATTTGCACAGTTACGTTTTGAAACTACAGTTCTGGTTTAGTAATTGTACAGGATATAAAAAAACTTTGGCTAAAATCATTAGTGGGTAGAATTGTCTATGAAATCAAGCCTGCCTTTCTGTTAATACCCCCCTCCCTGCCTCAAACTCACTTTACCTCTCTGGGCATAATTCATCCCTGATGTAAGGCAATGCAATTCCCATGAATTCCACTCTCATTTACTCAGAGTTACTTGAGATTTACACTGATGTAAACAAGATCAGAAGCTGTCTGATGGGTTGTAATAGAGAAGCAAAATGGGTGCAAATGGTAAAGGAGTGTAAGAATTTAGTTTCTGGTGACGGTACTAAGTGTAATTTAATGCACTATGCAAGTGTTTTGACGTCAATGGAGCTACATCAACAACTGAGGATCAGTCTCAGAGGGCCCAAATCTCCTCTCACTAACCTCAGTTATACACCACTGGAGTTACTGTGATTAAACAGCATAAATGAGAGAAGAATCAGAAAAGGGGCTGTGCCAGGAGATCACAGAAGACGGCCTATCCTTTTTAACTTGGACTCTCCTGAGTGCTACCTTTTCTGCCATACTCCCTTTTCTTCCTGTCTGAGAAACTCTATTTATTTACATAATGATATTGACAATATATAAATTCAAACTAATAGGACCCACTTCCATGCCACTCCAATCTAGTGTAAATTAGGAGAAGGAATGTTTTAGGTTCCAGGATTCTGAGGTTCTTTCTGACTCTGTTCTACTGTTTCAATGTGTATTTGTAAAAGAAACATGCATGCAAGATTTAATAAGACTAGATAACTATCTTCATTCTCAGAATTTCCATATTCCCAGCAAATGTATGAATCAAGCCATAACTTTTGCTTTTAAATTAACTTCTTTGTTGATCACCGAGATGAGCTACACTTGGCAAAAAATGGCTGACAGGTCGGGGATTTCTGTCTCCTATCTCCATGCCAAAATCAGGTTGCGAACATTGGCAAAAATACTGTTGCTTGGGAAACGTGTGTATTCGTTTTCCAGTAATTTCGTGCTCATCAGAGATACCAGATTGAGAATGGCAGACTCTTAAATTCTCAATTTGTCCACAGAAGTGTTACAGCATAAGCAAGGCAGGGCATTCCACAGGGGCGAGCAATAGCTGGCATGAGCTGAGGAACTCTTGCCTCATTTACACACACACGCGCACACACACACAGAGGTTTATCTTGGTAAACTGAACAATTTTGAGAGTCGTGTTAACTAATACAATCTTAAACAATGAAGACAGGGTCAAGTTGTGTTTAACATTGGGTCAGCTGGTTGTGGTTAAACCTAAGGTTCCATTATTTTTGTTAACACAACTCCTCAAAATCATTTTCTAACATGACCTAATTTTCTAGTAAAGACAAGCCCATCTACACACTTCCCAGTCAATGAGGTTGAATCCAGTTTTGGAAGGATTATTTCTCAGGGTGACAGGTACAGAGTCTCATAGCTGTTCAGAACTAGAAAACAGCCAACTGGTCCTTAGAGTGTGTTTACACTGCAGCTAGCCTGGATAGACAGATTTGTATTAGCTGGGCTCATGCTAGTACACTAAAATGTGTGGACATTGTGGCCCCAAGAGAATCTTGGACTAGCCATCCAAACTCAGACCCAGGGAGTAGGGGGGTTTAGAGGGCCCAAGCTGCTACCCAAGCTACAACATCCACACTAGCATGAGCCCCACTTGCATAAATCTGTTTACCCAAATTGGGAAAATTGGGTAAACAGCTGCAGAGGAGCCATACCTTTAATGTCTGGAACTGTTTCATGAATATCCTATAGTTTTTTTTTTTTTTTAATCTTACACACAAACAGGGAAAACCCATATTATAAATCCATCTTAGCTTTAATCATTCCATATTTTAGTTATTATTATGATGATGCCTCATCACATGTGCCATACTACATTAAAGCAATACAATATTTGACTCTTTCCAAGAAGGAAAAGAAGAAACATATTTCACAAAGAACACTATCTACATCTACCTGCCCATAAAAGCCATAATCCAATCCCTTTACTCATCCACTTTTACAAAAAAGAAGCATTTATTCTCCTTCAATGGGGCTGGTCTAAACCATTCCAATAGCATGTTTTTCTGTCAGAAAATGCCTCTCATCAGAATTGAAACTTTCTGTGGCAATGGGTCAGTTCTGATGTAATGTCATTAAAAATGACCAAAATAAAGCATTTTGATCATATCAAAATATCCCATCTCAGTTTTTCGGAACAGATTGTTTCAATTCTTCATTTTGAAACAACTTTTCATTTCAAAATGTATTTATTATTATATTATAAACTAGAATATAAAAAATCAACATTGAAATGAAATATTTGAATTTGATCAAAACAAAACATTTCGATTGATTGGAAGTGATCCTGTTTTGTGGTAAATTTTGAAATTTGATGAAATCCTGGTTCCCACAACTCCTATCCTTCACTCATGTATATTTATTCATCATCTGAATGTTACTTTCAAACATTTACAGTCAGTTGTTGACACACAAGTAGTTCCATTACTTTCAGTGGAACTGCTCATGTGTCTATGTGCTCACCAATATAAGGGCTTTATAGTCTGGCCCTTAAATTGTGGAAATCCATATAGATATTATTAAAAAAAAACTTGCTACTAAAATAACTTACTTTGTTTTTGTTTTTGTTTTTGTTTTTCTGCAAGTGAAAATACCCTGCCTTCTTGAAACTGTCAATCCAATGTATCCTAGGCATGACACATCATGTCTGGTTGTATCTGTCACATCTTAAAATAATGTGAATGAAGAATCACAATTGGAGATGATGTACTCCATCAGTGGAAGATCGAGTAATGAAAAGGATAAATTACATGATATTTAGAAAAAAATATGTTTAGCCAAAGCTTTATGATATTTTCCTTCTAAATTAATATTTTAGTCTTTGCACTCTAAAGGCAAAGATCATTGTGGATATGGAAAAGACATAGAGGTTTGCTGAGTCACTAAGCCACTTCACAAGTCTAACTAACCAGGAAAAGATCATCCCTTGCCACAGAGAAACATAGAGAAAGAGAGCAGAGGGATAAAAGCCATGTGAAGTTTGACTTGTGAAGTATTTGTCACAATTGGTGGAAGGGCCAGCAGTGAGAATCCATGATAAAGGAAAGCGTAAGAAACAGAGGTCCATGGGAAGGATAGACTCCTCCGTCCCGAATTTACAGTCATTAATAATTCATCATTTTTGGTGAAATGGCTATTGGGCATGTTGATTTTTATTTGTGCCATTGTTATCAGATCAGGTAACTTGAATCAATTTGTGAATGTCAGTAATGCCATGGGATATATATGTTATAAAATTATCATCTCAGCCAATGGGGAATTGCAGCCACAAAAATACTAGTGTGCTTAATATTCATTTATAAAACACCATAGTTGTGTACAGCCCTTTGTAAACCACATGGGAAGGCAAGGTGCCTGCCACAAGGGTATTATAATCTCAGGGCCTGATCCCGCAAACCTTATTTATGCAGGTATCAGAGGGGTAGCCATGTAAGTCTGGATCTTTAAAAAGCAACAGAGTCCAGTGGCACCTATAAGACTAACAAATGTATTGGAGTATAAGTTTCATGGGTGAATACCCATGTCCAACGAAGTGGGTATTCACCCACGAAAGCTTATGCTCCAATACATCTGTTAGTCTTATAGGTGCCACAGGACTCTTTGTTATTTATACAGGTGGTCCTTACAAAAAAATAAAGATTGCAGGATTGGAAGAAACCCTGAATAGTATAAAGTTGGCATAGTCAGCTCCATGCACCCTCCCTGTCATGGGGAAATGAGGCATACCAGGGTGTGTGTAGATGGCAGGAGCAGGGCATCACTGGTGTTTATTAGAGAGGCAGTAGGGCTGCTTTAATTTATTCTGGAAGTCAAAGTGGTAGTTCTGACGATTAGAAGAACACAGAGTTGATGCACTTTCCTCTTCCCCTCCCTCCTCTGAAACACCTTAGGATTCAGACTAATAAATAGAAAATATTACCTGAATAACACTGCCATGTCACCTGTTCCTAGTACACACTTAGATTGCAGTGAAACCATGATGGAAACTCTGCAGCACTATTCCTCATGGAGAATATTTCCAACACTGGACCTAAATCCATTGCCCTGCAGTTTGCATACTCAGTTACACTTAGGCAAAGTGGGTGCAAAATGCATTCTTATGTGGAAGCACTTTACTCCCAGTATAGCCCCCTTTCACTCAGTTATAAGTTATTAAATCAAGGGACCTGGCAGTGGAGAATCAGGCCCAGAGACTCCTATTGTGAGCTAATAGAGAGGCTCTTGTATGAAGAAAAGCATGTGTCACTGGAGACCAATTTAAGGATGTTTAGAGGATTTATTTTCTGTTAGAAAGAAATGGAAGAGAAAGGAGAAAAGGGTAGTTTGGGGAGCTATAATAGCAGGATTGGATCTCAGCATTTACCATTTATGTTTGTGCATGCTATGAGCATTTCAGAGAAGTGTGTTGCTGCTTACTAAACTATCTAGATAAGATAAGGAGAGCACACACTTTTTATAAGGGATTGCTCATCTGGTGAAGGTTGTGTTTACCCTTGATAGGGGGATTCTTGGGATGAAATCAAAATGTGCTGTTACTCATATACCAATATGTGTCAATTATTCAACAGACAGTACTTCTCAGTCTCACGCAGCCTTAAATTTGGAGTCCAAGTAATAAAACCTTTACAGCTGTAAAACCAAAATTCATAGAATGAGATTAATATTTATTTGTATGATTATAGAATATCAGGCCCTGGGAGCTTGCTGATGCAGTGGGTTAATGTATTAGCCTTTCATCCCCTGTGACCTCAGTTTAAATGAGAACTTGGATCACAAGTGAAAATGAGCTTGATAGTCTCAGGCTAATTTCACTTTTTATTTTCTTCATACCATCAACCAATTTGGAAAGACCGGCAGTCTGTGCTCTAGAGAGGCTCAAGACTGGAAAGAAAGGTCACAGGCCAGACTTGAGGTGAATTGCCAGAAGCTCTCTGGAGACACTTGCATAACATCTACTCATGCTAAATCTCTTCAACACCACTTAGCAATACTACAGAGAGGTGTGTGGAACAATGCAAAGGAGAGCAGAATATCGAAAGGCATAGAAATGCAAAAGGCAGTCCAAAGGATTATAGAAATTAAAATGCATCATGACCCACTACTCTCAAACCCAGGTCCACAGAGTCCACGAGAGTTCACTACAACCCTTCAGCTGACAGACTGTTGACAATGGCCTACCTTGTGAGGTTCTGCCCCTGAGGTCCAGCTGGTAGAGAAGCCGATTGATTCACTAGCCCTATTTAAGCTTGCAGCAGAAAAAGGAAACTGTTTGAACAATGGGGCTCCACCCTGCTGCGGATTGTGTTCCTTGTGCTTCCTGCTCCTGCTTCTTGATTTCCTGGCATCTTGACCTGTCTTAACACCTGTCACCTGACTTGGCCTCCAGTTTGTTTCCTGCCTCTTAAACTCTGTTATCCTGACCTAGCCTGACTCTTGTTTTCAACTCATTGTTCTGATTTCCAGTTTGTCTCCTGCCTCTGATCTCCCAGTATTCTGACCCAGATGACTCTTGACAAGGCCCTCACCAAAGTAAGCTGTCATGGGATAAGAGGGGAAGTACTCTCCTGGATTAGTAACTGGTCAAAAAATAAGAAACAAAGGATAGGAATAAATGGTCAGTTTTCCAAATGGAGAGAAGTAAATAGTGGGGTCTCTCAGGGGCCTATATTGGGACTGGCACTGTTCAACATATTCATAAATGATCTAGAAAAATGTAGTAAACAGTGAGGTGTCAAACTTTGCAGATAATACAAAACTACTCAAGATAGTTATGTCCAAAAGAGACTGTGAGGAGTTACAAAGGGATCCCACAAAACTGGGTGAGTGGGCAACAAAATGGCAGATGAAATTCAATGCTGATAAATGCAAAATAATTCACATTGGAAAACATCCCAACTATATGCATAAGATGATGGGATCTATATTAGCTGTTACCACTCAAGAAAGAGATCTTGGGGTCATTGTGGATAGTTCTCGGAAAACATCCACTCAATGTGCAGTGACAAACAAAAAAGTCAACAGAATATTGGAATCATTAGGAAAAGGATAGATCAGAACCAAAGAAAAGGGATGACACTGTCAGCATTACTTGGGCTTCTACTACAGTGAACCTGGCCATGACTTTTAGACTGCACAATATGAATGCCAAGGAGCTCTGGGAAACAAGTCAATCCAGGCATGATGGTGGGAATCAGCCAGGGTCTTGATAGAAGAGAATTTCCCAGTATGCTATTCCTCACTGAAATGCACCCTGAGCCCCATCCAAGGGCTTCCCATTTGCAGGTTCCTATCCAACTGCGCATCTTGGGGACCCCTGACAGATTTTCCTCCAACAGGCCCTCATTGATTTGGGAGCAGCAGAAAAAATTATGGATGCCTGTAACGGTGCAGCGACTCACCCCTGCAGTGCCTCTTGCTGGTCATCTGGGAATTAGCTCTTTTCCAACCATCAGAACAACCTCTGCAGGCCAGTGTCCCACTGCTGCTTGGCCTCCTTGTCCCTCCCAGGACTCAGTGCCCCTGGCAACCCCGGGCTGCTTGCCCCTGGCAGTAACCACTCACTCTTATGGTCTCCCCTTCCCAGGGAACCCCCATCCCCTATCCCCACCTCACCTCAGGCTTATGCTACTGCCAGTCACCAACTAGCCCCCGCTCCCTGGGGCAGACTCCAGTATAAGCCACTCATCACAGGCAAGGCATTTTTGGACCTGCTGCCTTTCTCTGCAACACAGTATCTTCAGGGGCTTTGTACAATGCCCTGCAGCCTGGGAGTTGCTGGCCCAGAGCTCCCAAGCTCCTCTGGCCTTTCACCAGCCCTGCTTCCAGTCAGCTAGGTCCATCTCTCTCCTCTGCTAGAGTGAGACTTTTGCTCCTGGCCCACTGCCCTCTTATAAGGGCCAGCTGGGCCCTTATTAAGCCAGCTACAGCTGTGGCTGCTTTCCAAATCAGCCCAGCTTTCAGAGCTGCAGCCCTCCCCAGGGCTGTTTTTACCACTGTAGCCCTCCCCAGGGCTGCTTGTACCCTTCCAGGGCCGGAGCAGGGTGATTACCCCACTACAGTCCCACTGCAGCTCAGCCTATTGATTTCCCCTTCTATACAAGGCCGTGTCTGATGTGAGTGAAACTATTGACAGTTCCTTGCTGTTTTCAGGTCCAGTTATGAAGGAGACTGTCTCTCAAGGCCATTATTCAGGGACACAGAGAAATAATACAGTTTGGCATGATCCATTCCCCACATTTTCTCCACATCCTGTATCTCCTGGTTAATGATCCCCTTATTCACTGACAAGAAAAGAATGTCACTTTCCTATCAGAATTCTGCCAATGACATATACAGAGAACATGGAATATTGCACTCATTCCTGAGAAGGCTTAAGTACATGTAGTTGCCTGCATTAAAACACATATTGAGGGAACTAGGGAACTTCCTCTCCCCCAAGTACTGTGATTACACTCATGTCTTTGAGAAGAAGAATGCAGAAAGCCTCCACCCACATCGGGACTATAATTTCCCCATAGAACTTCAGACAGGCGCGAAGATACCATTTGGGAAGATATACACCATGTCAAAGCCTGAACTAACTATGTTATGAAAATATCTTTAAGAGAACCTGGCCGGGGGGTTAATGTGGAAGTGGATTTCACCAGCCAGTTCCCCAGACCATTTTGTAAAAAAAAGGACAGCAGTTTCAATCACTGTGTTGATTACTAAAGCAGATAACAATTGGAAGCCATTACCAGCTACCCCTAATCCCTGAGTTGATGGACCATGTGGGGGCTGCCCACATATTCACTTAACTGGACCCACAGAGAGTTTACAACCTCCTCTGTAACTGAGAGGGGAATGAATGGAAGGCTGCCTTTTGGACCTACTATGGCCACTTTGAATGATTAGTTATGCCATTCAGACTGACTAATGCCCTAGCAATGGTCCAGCACTTCATTCACTATGTGCTACTAGACCTACTAGACCAGTTCCTGGCCGTATACTTAGATGATATTTTGAGTAAGATGTCTGCAAGTCACCAGGGCCTGATGAAATGCATCCTAGAATACTCAAGGAGCTAATAGAGGAGGCATCTGACTCTCTAGCTATCATCTTTGGGAAATCATGGGAGACAGGAGAGATTCCAGAAGACTGGAAAAGGACAAACATAGTGCCCATCTACAACAAGGAAAATAAAAACAACTCAGGAAACTACAGACCAGTTAGTTTAACTTCCGTGCCAGGGAAGATAATGGAGCAAGTAATTAAGGAAATCATCTGCAAACACTTGGAAGGTGGTAAGGTGACAGGGAATAGCCAGCATGGATTTGTAAAGAACAAATCGTGTCAAACCAATCTGATAGCTTTCTTTGATAGGATAACGAGTCTTGTGGATAAGGGAGAAGCGGTGGATGTGGTATACCTAGACTTTAGTAAGGCATTTGATACGGTCTCGCATGATATCCTTATCGATAAACTAGGCAAATACAATTTAGATGGGGCTACTATAAGGTGGATGCATAACTGGCTGGATAACCGTACTCAGAGAGTAGTTATTAATGGCTCCCAATCCTGCTGGAAAGGTATAACAAGTGGGGTTCCGCAGGGGTCTGTTTTGGGACCGGCTCTGTTCAATATCTTCATCAACGACTTAGATGTTGGCATAGAAAGTACGCTTACTAAGTTTGCGGACGATACCAAACTGGGAGGGATTGCAACTGCTTTGGAGGACAGGGTCAAAATTCAAAATGATCTGGACAAATTGGAGAAATGGTCTGAGGTAAACCGGATGAAGTTCAATAAAGACAAATGCAAAGTGCTCCACTTAGGAAGGAACAATCAGTTTCACACATACAGAATGGGAAGAGACTGTCTAGGAAGGAGTATGGCAGAAAGAGATCTAGGGGTCATAGTGGACCACAAGCTAAATATGAGTCAACAGTGTGATACTGTTGCAAAAAAAGCAAACGTGATTCTGGGATGCATTAACAGGTGTGTTGTAAACAAGACACGAGAAGTCATTCTTCCGCTCTACTCTGCGCTGGTTAGGCCTCAACTGGAGTATTGTGTCCAGTTCTGGGCACCGCATTTCAAGAAAGATGTGGAGAAATTGGAGAGGGTCCAGAGAAGAGCAACAAGAATGATTAAAGGTCTTGAGAACATGACCTATGAAGGAAGGCTGAAAGAACTGGGTTTATTTAGTTTGGAAAAGAGAAGACTGAAAGGGGACATGATAGTAGTTTTCAGGTATCTAAAAGGGTGTCATCAGGAGGAGGGAGAAAACTTGTTCACCTTAGCCTCTAATGATAGAACAAGAAGCAATGGGCTTAAACTGCAGCAAGGGAGATTTAGGTTGGACATTAGGAAAAAGTTCCTAACTGTCAGGGTAGTTAAACACTGGAATAAATTGCCTAGGGAGGTTGTGGAATCTCCATCTCTGGAGATATTTAAGAGTAGGTTAGATAAATGTCTATCAGGGATGGTCTAGACAGTATTTGGTCCTGCCATGAGAGCAGGGGACTGAACTCTATGACCTCTCGAGGTCCCTTCCAGTCCCGAGGCATGCCTGCGGGAGGTCTACCAAAGCCGCGGGACCAGCGGACCCTCCACAGGCAAGCCGCCGAAGGCAGCCTGTCTGCCGCCCTCGCGGCGACTGGCAGAGCACTGCCCGTGGCTTGCCGCCCCAAGCATGAGCTTGGCGTTCTGGGGCCTGGAGCCGCCCCTAGTCCCTGGAAGGAATCAAGATGGATCTGCACAAAGAAATTCACTGCACACTTACGGCCATGAACGAGGCCAATTTACACTAGCTCAGGATCCAGCCAATGAAGTCACACGTAAGCTTAGCCAAAAATATATTTCTTTCTGTAGCAAAGGTAGGCATGCTTTATGGGAAGGCATTGTAAGGATTTCAGATACTCATTTTATTGTGCAGCAATTAATTAAATTCAGCTCTGGAAATAGCTGACATTTTTTGAGAAATGTAAAGGAAATTTACTCAAGAAATTAGATTGAGTTAATAAGTCTGTTTGAAATGGAAGCCCCAAAAGAAGTAAGTGCAGTGTTTACTTTGTGCCAAAGCTTGCCAGGGCTGAGCTCTGACATCTCCAGGCTTGGCAGTTCATAGCCTCCGCACCTCTGAGCTTACCACATCAGTTATGAAAGTTAAAAAGAAAAACCTTGCTTGAATACTGGCACCTAATTGCTTGAGCTCCAGCACCTCTTTCATTACAAATTAAGCACTTAGTCAGTATCATTTTCATCACTCGTACTAGTATGTAAAATAACATAAAGAGTCTGCAAATTGTCATCAAAAATATGCCATTCACTTGATATAGTAAAACAGTCAAGAATCATGGATAGCACCATTTAGCACAGAATCTGCTTTCAATGAAATAGCAACATTAAAAAGAAAAAGAAAAAACCCTCTCCTTCCATCTTCAAGCAGCAAGAAGAACTTGTTTTTTTCCTCTTAGAGAAAAGACTTCTCCGTGATCCATTTATTTATTGTCTCTGGGCCAGGCTATTGAATTCATTCTTCCTGAGGCTGAAGACATCTGCCATGTGGCTCACTAGTTCCTAAAGTAGAACAGACTTGAGCTGGTATAATCCATGAGTGCTCCACACCCTGCATTTACTCCCCATTCACTAGTGTAATCATTTCAAAACACTGAGTTGACCCATGCTATCTCCGGAACCAAACCATTTGTGCCTTTGTGCATTGCCATGGGACTTTAATTCTGCTGTCAGATGACACCCCAGGTAAGAATATTAGGAGCTCTCTTGACTGAAGATACTAAGCTAGGGAGATCAGAATGTTCTCAATCTTGTCTCATTTGAGAGAATACCACAATACACATTTCTTCACAAAGGCCTTCAAAGTGAACGTGAAAGAAGCACCCAACCATGTTCTTTTGAAATATTGGTCCAAAGATAGCAGCCAGTGACTAGATCAAGAGAAGGGTAGACTTTGGAAGTATTGTTTAGTCCTGCTTTGGATAGAACTTTCTGTGGTTCTTAATCATGCAATGTAGTGCTTTAGAAATACTTATAGGCATAATTATTTAACAATTAGCAGTTTTATATTTCTTGCCCTTTCCTTTTAAAAGAAAATGTGAAACTCACAAACAAAAAATATTACCAAGACTAATAGTTTAGCAGGTACCAGATTCAACAGTACAATAGGACTTTCAGGATTGGGGACTATACCTTTATCTGTTTTACTTTGTGAGCGAAGCTGATTTTCTCCCCACCTCCACATCTTTGTTTTTAAATACATTTCATGCTCATGGTGGGAAGGCTAATTAGAATGGCAAAGGAAATAGCGTATGTCTTGGGACACAGTTGCCTTTTTAGAGCCCCAGAAGATTCAACAGTTCACATCTTCTCATCCTTTTTTAATCATCTGTTCAGAACAGATGATTAAAAAACAAATAATTGACAACCTTCAATTAAAAGCATTTGTGTCCAATAGCGTGTCTTTGAAATGTTCAATGATTTTTTTTAAAATACAAACAATCCTCTTCAGCACTGAATGGCCTTTGAGATATTTCATACTTAACTATTCTTTCTGTCTTAGACTTGCTCTTAAGCATTTTTTTGCTCAGTTGTGCAAACTTTAAACATTCAGAATCGATAGAATATTCTACGTTGCTCTTCAAAGAGCCTTGTGTAAGACTGCCAAAAGACAATTCTTGTTTTAAATTGCTGCCTGTGTAAAAATGAATTGGTTCACTTATTTCATGCAAACATTTTTTTCCAAGACTAGGCTTCTGAAATAAATTATTCTGTTCCTAATTAAATAATAAAATAGCCCCAAAATATAAGTTAAATTTAAGTTTGGGGGTTGAGGCCACCAAAGCCTATGCCTATGTTTCTCTGTCTCAGTAAGTGTACAGCTTTAGCTATTTATTATGCAATCACTAAAGGTCACATCTTCAGCTGCTGGAAACTGGTATAACTCCATTGACTTCATTAATAATGCTACCAGATCAGTCACTGGCAGGAACTGAACTTGGAAACTCTGGATCTAAATACACATGTCTCTACTACTTGAGCTAAAAGTCTCTGCTGAACTGCGGATAGAAGCATTATTACAAACGTTAACTTCTATGATGTGCTTTGGGCAGGGCCGTCCCTAAGAGAGTGTGGGGTCTGGCGAGGAAGAGATGAATCTGTCACTTCTGGGACTGACCCATCACTTCCAGGACCAACTGTGCAGGCTAACTGTGCTGGCCTTAGGGGCCAACCAATGCATGGGGCCTGGAGTGGTCGCCTCAATTCGCTATACCCAAGCTCTTGATGAGCTTTCCTTGCTAGGGCAGCACATAGAATCATATAATCATAGAATATCAGGGTTGGAAGGGACCTCAGGAGGCCATCTTGTCCACCCCCCTGCTCAAAGCAGGACCAATTCCCAACTAAATCATCCCAGACAGGGCTTTGTCAAGACTGATCTTAAAAACTTCTAAGGAAGGAGATTCCACCACCTCCCTAGGTAACCCATTCCAGTGCTTCACCACTCTCCTAGTGAAAAAGTTTTTCCNGCTTCATCACTCTCCTAGAGAAAAAGTTTTTCCTAATATCCAACCTAAACCTCCCACACTGCAACTTGAGACCATTACTCCTTGTTCTGTCATCTGCTACCACTGAGAACAGTCTAGATCCATCCTCTTTGGAACCCCCTTTCAGTTAGTTGAAAGCAGCTATCAAATACCGCCTCATTCTTCTCTTCTGCAGACTAAACAATCCTAGTTCGCTCAGCCTCTCCTCATAAGTC
Source organism: Chelonoidis abingdonii (assembly GCF_003597395.2). NCBI lineage: Eukaryota > Metazoa > Chordata > Testudines > Testudinidae > Chelonoidis > Chelonoidis abingdonii. The sequence goes on along the minus strand of NC_133769.1, from coordinate 307,482,207 downwards.
ATGTGCTTCAGCCGTCTAATCATTTTTGTTGCCCTCCACTGGACTCTTTCCAATTTTTCCACATCCTTCCCGTAGTGTGGGGCCCAAAACTGGACACAGTCCTCCAGATGAGGCCTCACCAATGTTGAATAGAGAGGAATAATCACATCCCTCGATCTGCTGGCTTATAGTAGCTGAGTGGAATGCTTCACAGGGATGGCTAGCTCAGTGGTTTGAGCACTGGCTTACTAAACCCACCATTGTGAGTTCAATCCTTGAGAGGGCCATTTAGGGATCTGGGGCAAAAAAAAAATCCTGTCAGGGATAGTACTTGGTCCTGCTGGTGAAGACAGGAAACTAGACTTCATGACCTTTCAAGGTTCCTTCCAGTTCTATGAATTAGGTCTCTGCTTGTGGCTAGTTACATTCATACTTATCAAGACATTAGAAAAGGATATTGAAGCACAATTCTTAATAAGTCATATATCACTGCATCATCCCATAATTAGACTCAGTACAACAGATGGTTCTGTATTTCATTGGCAATATACTGTAGTGGTCTTCCCAAACATGTTTCACTCTCATTAATCAAAGTGATTTACTGTATTTGGTTTTTAAGCTCTTTTTACATGACTCAACAGATTTGAAATCTGAGTCACAAAGGCCCTAGTGTTGAATCATTATGATTTACTCTGCATGACAATATGAAGCAGTTTACAGTAAATGACATCTACAGTCACTCTAGCAGTCAGCCAACAACATAAGAACATATTGGGGGGCATGTCATAATTTCTCAGCATTTGACATGAAAGCACAAAGTTCTGTTGGAGACCACAATCAGATGTTTATTAGTGTCACAACAGTGTATAACAATGTGACTTTGTTTATTCCAGACCTGCCTTTGTACTTTACCCGTATTACACAGTGTACTTGACAATGCTGAACCTAACATTTTGCCTGACTACAATTGTAAAATGTTTAAATCGCAAGCCTTTGCTGTTGGAAAATGAAAGAAAAGCAATGTTGGCCTAATGAAGTACAGGACTTCTTTGGGGAATAAAGATGTGATAATTCCTATAACTAAAAGCATTCCATGTAAGTTGTCAGCTATTCACATTAAATAAATAACTAATGAATAACTGCATGCAAGATTGCATGAAGATTAGCAGTAAAATATTTAATATCAACTGATGTTATCAATCATTTTCCAATGTAATTACCTACATTGTTGAATAGAAAATTACCTTTAAAACCATGTTTCACTTTATTAACTATTAAGTATTACAGATAATTTGTAAAATATCGCTGTTAACATATACCATTTTCTAGTTTCACTTTTCACAGTTACTATAGAATAATTACACTTTGTAGATATTTTATTATATTAATTCCTCTATCACAATACTTCATAAGCAAAAGAAAAGATAATTTGAACCAATATCTTTGCAATTAGTTATCTTTGTGTCTATCCCATCTTTCTGATTTGTTTAATATTTTTGCCATAATTCTCAATGCCTTTCTCATTTAGAGCAAATCTAGATATCTCTTAAGACATTTAAATTATTTAATTTACTTGTGCCCCCAGTGATTGATTCTGTATCCAGACAAACAATTATGTATCAAAAAATAGACTTGAGAAGGAGTCAATATTAATTTTGTGCCTTCTCAGTTGTTCCCAAAGATAGAAGGCTGTAGGTGATGTCTTTGAGGAACAGCTCCTGGAACGGGGCAATGTGAAGATGAACAACTCTAAACAAAACTGAGGGATATTGTACCTAAACCTGGTTCATAAGAGCCACAGGGCTGACGATAAACTTGTAGAAGAATACCTAATAAGTAGCTCTTCAGTACTGAAGCCTGAAAGCAAGCTCTGTGGAAGTGCTTCAGTTTGTCCACACCATGAGTTACAATGACCATTTGGTTAACAAAGGAAATTGAGTTACTTCTGTTCAGAAGAATCAAAGGTGCATTGTATCTGTAGGATTTATTCTAGACAGAAGGAACAAATTTCATTCTCTGAAAGAAAATCCACATTTCAGTTGTTAGTGTCTAGCCATGGTTAATATGGCATGGCATACAGCACCTGCCATAGACCTGGTGTAGTTATTAATACCAAGAGCCACAACATCTACTGGAGGAGAATCTTATAAATGTCTTCTCTGATATTTTTGCCATTGAAGCTGAGATCTACAATAGATCTTCTTTAGAAGTTACTGAGAATAGTTATCTTATCCGTAGATTTTATAGCAATGCCAAGTCTACTTGTGATGCCTACCATCCTGGCTAACACTAGGGAGTGAACAAGGGATCTCCAAAGCTGAGACTATAAGTCTGCCACTTGAGCTAAGAAGTCAGGTCTGTAGCTGAGATTGTAATGGACTCACATCCTCTCTGGAACAGACACAAAGGAGGAAACATAATACACACTGACCAATGAGTTAATATACATGCCCAAAGATTTCTGTTCTTGAGTCCAAAGGTCATCTCTCTGCAAACTAATACAAAGATAAAGATGCCTTTCTATCTCACCAAATCTCCCAAAAGGTAATCACAGATGGAAAAACTCATTCCAAGTCTGCCAGTAGTGAAACCAAAGATAAATTATTTTTATGAAAGTCATCTTCCTCTGTGGCTGTGAGCACACTATATAATCTAAGTTTCAAAGTCAGCCAAGGATTACACAATGAGCACCAACTGATTGGATCTGAGGGTAAGTCTGCACTGCACACTTAAGCCCAGATCTCTTGGACCCAGATTTGAGGACTCAGTATTTCCAAACCCCTGCTCGAGCATTCAAACTGCATAGTAAATCTGGGTTTACAGCTCCTGGACCCAGGTCTCACAGCTGTGCTAAGGTACCCATACTGCATCCATCTGCAGCTTGACCTGCAACCTCACTGCAAAATGACAGGGCATGGGCATGAGTCACAGTGGCATTTGGGCTCTGACCTGAGTGCTTGCTGATCCAAATCAGACTAATTTCTGTGTGGATGGAAGGCAGGTTTGGGCTCAAACCTGAGTCAGAGCCCAGGTTTAGTGTGCTATGTAGACATACCTTGAGAGTCTAGGCATTGTAGTTAGAAGTTTCCCAAACGTAATGGCTTATGCCAAAATATGTGAATTTTTTCATATATTAGAAAGAAAATTTATGCATTTGACACACAAATACAACAAACTCCTTATATGAGGGTAGGGATCTGTGGCTAGCAATTGGTATTAAAGGCACTTCTGTCATATCTGTTATTGAGATCATACAGAATGCAGATGCACAGGTCTGGAACACAAGCAGTAGATCTTAGCTTATCTTTGTGACTCAAAGTAAATAGACTGATTTTGATCTAGCTGCTCTGATTAACCACAAGGAACATCCAGAAGCAACTTCATCACATTTATTACACTACAAGCATATGCAGAGGAGGAGTGTTCTTCCCTGCCCACCAAGGCATCCAATAGTTGTCCCTAAGTCCATCCACAAACAAATATTCAGCTATTATCAGATACAAGATAGTCATAGGGTCATGACTGACTTACTGTAGTAAACCCCAGGATTGATGCATAAGAGCGGATCAAGCCCACAGTCACATCTTCAATGGTGCTGAATTACTGGTCCTGGGAAGAAAATGCACAGATGTTCCAGTTATAATGTATACAGATTACAGGTTAATCAATTCAAACTTTGTAGGCTGAAAAAAATAGCCTCCAGTCATTATTCCTTAAAGAAAGAAAAAATCCACAGGGCACACTCTCAGTTTACTTTGCAGTATTAACAAAAACAGTTTAGGAGAATCAGACCTCAAAGTAATAACCACATAAAAAAACACAATATAAACCCACATCACAGAATTATTTTGATTTATGTTAGTAGTATAGATAGAATTACCTCAGGGAATTTACAGTGCAATTCAAGTGGAAAAAAGATAAGTCTCAAAATTTGGTCTCAGTACAGTTTGCTACAGAGAAGTCTCACTCAAGAGGGTCATAAACTGACTTTAATGGAAGTTAGTAATTTGCCTGCTGCATGTTGAGTTGCCTAATTGTTGTTTATGTTGATGTAATTGCTATGATAAAAGTAGTAAAATGGACTAAACCAGATTTTCAGAGCTGTGGAATGATATCCTCATTAAATTAAGAGATGATCACTAAATTCAATCTGATTGGCTATTAAGACATTTCCTAATGTTAATTCTGCATAATAAAACATGTTTTACTTCATGTAAGAGACAACATAGGCAGAACAATGCCAAGAAATGAATAGAGTTATTTGAAGTCTGATTAACACTGATGTATTTCTTCCTCACTATTTTCTGATTTCTTTTTTTCATATTGTTGGTCCTTTATAGATCATTTTATAATTGAACAGGTCAGAATAGGAAATCATCTAATGGAACTGGGAGTCAGGACATTCTAGTTCTATTTCCAGGTCTTCTACTGGCTCACCTCATGACCTAGCATAAGTCACAGGATCTCTCTATACCTACATTTCTACATCTGTAAAAGAAGAATAAGAGTAATTACTCACATACATCAAAGGTATGTTCTGAACATAAAAAATACTTTTCACTTATTCAGCAATTACCACCTGAGGATCTTAACATGCTGAATATTAATTAAGTAAGCCTGAAAATACCCCTGTTAGTAAGTAGTAGTATCTCCACGAGGAAGTGGAAATACAGAAAAAATAAGACTGCAGTTTGAAATCTGTGTATGTAAAGGTAGGCACATAAATCCATATGTAGGAATCTAAGTATGATTTTGATTTTCAAAAGGTACTGAACACCTATCACTCCTATTTTGCATCCAAGTTTGCTATCTATGTCTGCCATTTCATTGAATCTAAGGCACAATGAAGATTGTTGTCAGTTTTGGACATAGTTCTGGTGCACTCTCATGTACTGAAGCCTTTGATAGGCCTTCCTTTGTGCTCCGAAGGAACATCTGAAAAAAGAAAAGACTGCGTGGCAAAAAGAAATAACAAAAACCTTCTAGTGTTGAGAATACTGAGGAATCACTGATGTACTGAGTGGACTGCTCAACACAAGGCCTCTGCAAGGAAAAGTGGAGAGGGAAGGCCTAAAGGGATTTCAGCAGGGATGCAGTGAGAAGAGGCAGCAAGGTTGAGGCAGATGCTCAAACATCAGGACAGATACTAATGTACCAAAAAAAAAAAATCAGTTCAGATGCTGCAGTAGGTGCTGAGATGGATGGTACAGCAGGCTTTGAAACACAGAAAAAACTGCCAAAATGCTACAAAAATGCACTGGAACTTTAAAGGTAAGTTTCACAATTTAGGCAACTGACTGGACTGATTGCAAGGTAGGCTAAAGGATACACAGGAGGATCATGTGGAAGAGCTGGGGAGACACAAGGAAATTGTGAAAGTGAGCTCTTTAACCATCCTTGTCCAAGAAAGAGCTGATCAGAATGTTTGGTGGGCAGTATTTACATCTGATAGTGATGCTATGTGATGGCCAGAAGAGCTTGTTGATTTTTTTTTTTTAGTGAACAATTTATTCAATGAAAAATGGAATTCTGTCAAACCAAAACTATTCACAAATTCATGTCAAAACTGCTGAATTTCATTGTCATCCATAGTGGCAACTCATAGTCATCCATAATGACAATGATTAGTCATGGGGCCAGAGATAGAGAGTGGGCATCACTTTTAGACTGGTGGTTGGTTAGAATACTCACCTAATTTGTGGGAGTCCCAAATTCAGGTCCCTGCTCCAATGACTATAAGTAGCTGAGCTTCAGGAGGAGACATTGAAAGAACCCATTCCAGAATATCTCATAATCCTAGGGCACTCTCCTGCAATTTGGGAGACCCACATTCTTCAAATTCCTTCTCTACGACAGGCAGAGGAGGAAACTGAATTTGAGTCTCCAACATCTCAGGGAGCTAAAGATGATGACGGGGCAGAGGTCGTCCTTCCCTGCCTTCAGTGTTTTGCAAATGTAGTCTTCCTTTGCTTTTGTCAAAATACACAAAATCAAAATGCAAAATTTCAAATTGGGTTTAAATGAAACATTTCATTTTGACCCAGGTTGAATTTTTATGACTTTTCAGCTTGACAAAAATGTTGAGAAAATTGCTTTTCAATTTGACCTGAAACCAAACCTTTTTTAATTTTTTTTTATTTTTCAGAATTGCCAGAAAACTGAAAAAATCTCTTATTTATCCAGCTCTATTGGCCAGTAGAAAGCATGAATGGGCTCTTCGCATTGAACACTGGACTTGGGGTCAGATCTGAAATAGTTCCTCCAGTTTCACAGAAAAACCCAAGAATGAGAATCCTGTCAGCTGGTGGCTTCATAAAAAAATATAACACAACACAATAAACATGTTTCAGGCAAAGTTAACTTATCAATATGAAAAACTGATACAAAACAACACAAATACATAATTACCAAGACCAATATACACTAAACCAAAGCAACTAAAGGCTTTTGTTACTCTGCTATTGACCTGTGTCGTCCTTTGTCACAGATCCCCCTCCTTGCCATTTACTAATGATTTACATTTACTAATTATTTACATCATATGTTTTTTCTGTACTGCCGGAGGAGCTTCCTTGGTCTTGGCTTATGAAAATATGGCCTAGTGTTCACTTCCTTCACTCATGGGGAAAAGGGAATTAACTAATTAGGGGGTATTTGTGTAGGCATGTGTCTGTAATTACAAATGCAGTACAGCCCTTGTTACTTCTGCCAGAAGGATCCTAGACTTTACGGTCCTCTGGGAAGAAAACTGTATATTATATAAGTCCTTTGTATTAATTAATCACTGCAATGTGTTGCTCTGGTAATTGGTTGTGGTTTTCATGATGAAGCCTTGCTGAATCAGCCCAGAATTCAATACATTTCAATCCTATGAATCAAATTCTTCCCTCTGTCACATCTGGGCAGCTCCCTTGAAAACAATAGAGTTACAGAAGTATAAATTAAGGGAGGGTCTCACCCCATGTCTTATCGTAAGCATGTTTTGCAATTTTGTTGCATGTAAGTAACAGGCATTTTAAACTAAAGTCAAATTGACTCTAAACACAACACGACCTTTAATTTACCATCAGATAAAATCTTGAAATAATATAAAATGTATTGTGTTTTGCTGCATATATTTATTATTATTATTATTATTTATTATTAGCAGTTACAGGGTACTCATCACCATGGTATCTAAGCTCACACCTTAAGGGCGGAGCATACAACATTACCCAAACTTAACTAGCCAATTCTTTGTGACATTCCACTCACTCTTCTCCTGAAGCACTGAGCTTGTCAAAGACAGAGAGGAAAAAAAAACAAAAACCCACCAGCCAAAACAGAGCTCTGGGCAATCCTGCTTTTAACTCCAATCCAAAAAACGTTCTAGAGACTAAACATCACCAAGACATCCTTCAGTTGAGCACCAGAATGACCCACAGCAACTAAATCCAAACAAACAAAAAAGAGACAGAAGATAACTGGATTTAAAGGTATTGATCTCTCCTTATATAACTCCCTATGTATATACTTACATTTATATGGCCAGTAAAGAACAGTAATAGAAAACAAATTAAAAAAACTCCTTATATAAATTAGGTGCTTTCCACACATGTCTGGGAAAATATGTCTTATATAATTTAAATAAATTATAAAGTACCAGAATGTTTGACATCTGATGGTCCCTTTTCTTTGAAAAAAAGCACTTAATTGTTAATATTAGATTCCATAAACAAGTATAACAAAAAAGGGCACTAGAATCAGAATGAAAGAACATGAAAGGTATGATGTTGACAGTATTAATACCAAATCTGATAGAACATAGCAGTTATGGAAACATAAAACATGTTGAAAACATCATAATTATAACTGGTTAGAGACCAAAGAGATATGTGCAATAAAAGCAAACATAAAAGCAATCAGATAAGACACATTAAAAGGGAATTTTGCTGCAAACATGAATGATAGCTACAGGATAATATTTTGCTGACATTATTCAATTAAAAATAAAATGATATTTTATGACATTGATCCTTGTTATTTATTTGTTTACTTCACTTTTTTGGGATTAGCTTTCAAGTTTTACATAAAAATTCTAACACCATGTAAAGGGAAATGTTATACCAATGGCTTATACATGGCACAAAGTCCTGAAAACACTCTGAGGACACTGCCTTCCAGATCAAACTGTGTGGTTCTATAATCATCCTTACAGTAACAATATAGGAATATCTAAATATAAACAAATGCTGGGCAAATACAAGCAGCGAAGAGTCCTGTGGCACCTTATAGACTAACAGACGTTTTGGAGCATGAGCTTTAGTGGGTGAATACCCACTTGGTTGGATGCATGTCAAGGTATGCATGCAAATGCAAGGTAATACAAGCCTATCACACAAATGTGCTTATTCGGGGTATTCTGTTCTCACACAGGAGTTATTCCCTGTGCACTGCTGCTCTAGGAAATGATTTTGCAAGCTGCTCCACATTAGTGGACACTTACACCCAGGCATATGTACACTGACTTCAACAGGAAACTACACAGGCCCAGAGGTCCACCCACATAAGCAGCTTGCAGAATATGGACTCTCGTCTCCTCCCTTATGGCAGTACCAAGAGCAGGAATCATACTGTCAATGACAGAGTCTCCTCCTATTTGGGTTGTAGCAACCATCAGAGGAGCAAAATCATCCTGAGATTTAAGATGTTAAATAAGTTTCCATGGAAAATGGGAAGGGTCAGTCCCTGTATGAGACTAGGGCTTCTTTTTCATGCTGATCCTGGGGTTCTATAAGGTTGGAGCTTATATGCACTACGTCCTAAGCCCTCCAACCTCTCCCTTTTCAGAAGGGAAGGTGTAAATATAAATTTTGCTTTAATGTTATGTTCCAGAAACCATGATAAATGATGAGTTAGGACTTCTGCCACAGATAGAAAGATCAAATAATGAGCTATGTGTTACCTTTTTATTCTTATTGTACAAGTGGGAGTTATGATCCTGGATTGCATGAGAACTTGGTATATAAAAATCAGCTCATGCAGGACCTCTTGGATAGTTGAGTACAGGGTGCACATGGTAGGGCCTGATTTCAGGGCCTTGCTGTAATGGATGCACCTACTCAGAAACATGCAGAGTGGAAGATGATTGATCACTTCAAGATGTCATTGGGCTGAGTGCTTTGATGTCTTGTTGGAATTAGGAACTTCACTGTGAATTTTTTCTCAGAGCCTGTGTGTCTAGACTCAGCAGCTACTTGAGGACTTCCTAGGATCTCAATGTTGGATGTGGAAAGACTTGAACATGAGTTGACACTCTCAGAATTAACTTCTGTCCTAAATGACTTTGCTCCAGGCAAGGCACCTGGTATTGATGGACTGCCTGTTGTGTTTTATAAGGTCTTTTGGGGCCTAACTTGCTCCAGGATTTTCAGGAGAGCATCAGAGAGAAGATATTGCCATTCAGTTGTCACTGAGCCATTCTTATCCTGTTGCCTAAGAAGGGGGACCTTGGGGAGGTGAAGAATTGGAGATCTGTTTCCCTTCTTTGTTCCAACTATAAACATTTTTTCAAAGGCCTTGGCAAATAGACCGGAAACTGTGATTGGTTCAGCCATGCATCCTGATCAGACCTATTGCATCCCTCAAAGGTGCATTTTTGATAATTTTTTTCTAGTGCAGGCTGTGATTTCAGCCTCAAAAATGTTTGATTTGCACATTGGGTTGATTTCCTTTGATCAAGAGAAGCCTTTTGATCACGTAGATCATGGATATTTGTTTCACACCCTTTGTGCTGTTGTTTTTGAGTCCAGATTTGTTTCCTGTATTCAGTTACTCTCTCTCTCTGTATATATATATATCTGTAGCCACGTCAGTCCCAGGCCATTAGAGAGACAAGGTGGATGAGGCAATATCATAAAAGAATCATAGAATCATAGAAGATTAGAATTGGAAGAAACCTCAGGAGGTCATCTAGTCCAATCCCCTGCTCAAAGCAGGACCAACACCAACTAAATCATCCCAGCCAGGGCTTTGTCAAGCTGGACCTAAAACCTCTAAAGGATGGAGATTCCACCACCTCCATAGGTAACCCTTCCAGTGCTTCACCACCCTCCTGTGAATAGTTTTCCTAATATCCAGCCTGGACCTCCCCATGCAACTTGAGACCATTGTTCCTTGTTCTTTCATCTGCCACCACTGAGAACAGCCTAGCTCCACCCTCTTGGAACCTCCTTCAGGTAGTTGAGGCCTCCTATCCAAATTCCCCCTCATCTTTCCAGACTAAATAAGCCAAAGTTCCTCAGTCTCTGATCATATCATGTTCCCCAGCCCCCTAATCATTTTCATTGCCCTCTGCTGCACTCTATCCAATTTGTCCAAATCCTTTCGTAGAGGGGTACAAACTGGACTCAATTACCCAGATGTAGCCTCACCAATAAGAGAGAAAATCACTTCCTCGATCTGCTGGCAATGCTCCTACTTGTATTGCACCAATATTGATAGGGACAAAACATGTTTGGATGCGATGCTGATGTGAGGATTTTTTCAGACACCAGTTCATTGAATTGTAATAAGTTCTTGTTTGTATCTGTGTACTGTCATAAATAGATAGCTAAGGGTAATGTTCTTTTTACTGAAAGGGAACCAACACCTGACAGAGGACCAATCAGGAAACCGGATGTTCAAAGCAGGGGAGGGAACTCTGGAGGTTTTGGCTTTTCATTTCTTGTTTCTCGGCTATGAAGGAACGCTTTCTTTTCTAATCTTCAAACTCTAAACTTCAGTTCCTCCAGTTGTGAGTACAAAGTACAAAGCAATAGGCTGTTATATGTTTTTTTGTATTTACATGTGTGGAGTTTGCTGGAAGGTTTCAAATGGATCTCTTTTGAATCAGACTGGTTATTGATATTTCTTATAAGCCATAGCCCTTATTAGGTCATCTATGCAGTGATTAGTTATGTGTTGTTCTTTCTTTTATATAAAGCTTTCTTTTAAAAAACCTGCCGTGAGGTTTTCTCTGTTAAGGCTAGAAACGAAGGGAGGGAGGAGAATCTCTTTGTGTTGCTTGACTAGGTTTTGGAATGCATAGTCTCAGGGAGGTAAATTGCCCTCTCTGTTTGTATTCAAGGAGCTTAGTACAGTATCCGCTCAGGCTAACCCAGGGAGAGGGAAAGGGGGATAACCATAGAGGAGACAAGGGAGAGGAACTTGTTTTCCCTTTGGTGGGAGACCCAGGGGTTCTGGGTCTTGGGGTCCCCCAGGGATAGTTTGGGCGACCCCGGGGCGATCAGGAGTCTGAATCCCTGATTGGTGGCAGCGAGATCAGATCCAAGCTGGTAATGAGCTTGGGGGAGTTTCATGCTAAGCCCCCAGATTTTGGACGCTAAGGTCCAGATTTGGGACAGAGGCTTATTACAGTACTATACATTGGACAATGCTTAATGAAGAGCGTATATGAGCAATGGACATAAATGCTTTCTGGGGTGGGGGGAGGGGAAGGTCAAACATTGGAGAATATTGTGCAAAATTTTAAGGATGATTTTGAAAGGTAGCAATGCTGAAATTGAAGCCCAAGTCTGTGCTGTGATAATGTACAATGTATGGGATGTCAGTGTAAATAGTATATAACCTGTACTACATATAAGAGAAGCCATCAATGTGTAGGAAAATGGATGCATTTAGAATTACCAGTGCTTAATACTAAAGATAAAAGATAGCCATCCTTCTGATACTCAAGGCTGGCTCCAGGCACCAGCCCAGCAAGTAGGTGCTTGGGGCGGCCAACGATGAGGGGCAGTACGTCCAGGTCTTCAGCAGCAATTCAGCAGAGGGTCCCTCACTGCCTCTTGGAGCGAAGGACCAGCAGCAGATGATCGCAGCTTTTTTTTTTTCCCCTCCTTTTTGCTGCTTGTGGCGGCAAAAACCCTGAAGCCAGCCCTGCTGACTGACCAGAAACCCTATGTAGCATTTTGGGAGGTTTTAGGAGATTAGCAAGTAAAAATGTCAATTTGTTTTCAAAAGCTCCATTAATCTGTTTTGTAGGTGACAGAAGGTTACAATGGATCTAAAGAGTAAATGGTATTTTCAGAAATTATGTACTCTTGTAATGTATCTACTTGCCAAATTTGAAAGCTCTAGACAAACTATAAGGACTGTGATACTGAGAACATCTGAAATTAATACCTACCTGATCTTTGAGATAACATTTATTTTCAGTGTAAAAACTAAAAAAACAACCACCTGCTTTTGTTTCCACATTGACATTTTAATTAAATCACTTTTCAGACTAGAACAGTTAATTTAAACATTATTTAACAGTCATGCATGTTTGTAATTGGTGAACCATGGATGCTAACAAGAGGTATGTTTTGTAGCAAAATAAAAATTATAAAAATATTCTTATCATAGTACATTGTTGAGTAGGTTTTGTTCATTGGCTGGTGTACCTTCACAACTTTAAAATTCTAATTTTTTTTTCTGATTGGATAGTTATCTTAGATGTAAGAAAATGTAAGATTAATAAGAAAGAAAGGTGAGGGCTAGAATCTCATGAACGTATAAATTGAAACCTAGTGATTGTTGTAAAGTATAAACTAATGAATGTGAAAAAGGAAGCTTGTGGACATAAGGTCTCTATAGTGAAACTCTCTATTTAGCCTACTTACCATTTGGCAAAGTTTTGAAATTATTTTATAAGGATTTTTTTTTCACCCTTATAAAGCTCTGCCTCTAAGACTCTCATAATTAGTGTAACAATAAAAGGAAATCAATTGTTTAGGAATTAGGAATTGTAGCCTGACCCAAAGCTGGGTATATATAATTGTAATTTGAAGATGAACAGGTTTTTGTTTTAAGATCAGGCCCAGTAATTATCATATAATTTGGGAACCCCGATGTGCACAGGTGCAACATTTACACTCTAGTCTCTTACTATGTCTTTGCTCAGTGCCTAACACGCTAGGCTGCTGAACTTTGCTGGAGACTCCAGGCACTACGCAAATAATAACTAAGCATAACAGTAACAGCATTCTGGAGTTGCTCCTTTAGCCTAAATGAGAGAAGCCTGTGCTTCTGTGCTGGAGCACTGGGTTATATCCTCACTGATTATTTGTTTAGGGGATTGCTATATGGCGGTGTCCAAACCATTAAGGCCTTTAATGGTCAGAAACAGCACCTTGAACTCCACCCAGGAACCAAAAGGCAATGTGGTTCTTTTTTGTGAGTACACTCCGAGCAGGTGGCTTCACTTATTGGTCAATAGACCAGGAAGAGATCTCCTGGAGCATTGAGTCCAGGCCCCTGCTCTTGCAAGGACCATGTCATATAATTCCATTCATAAATTTCTTAAGCTCTATCTTAAAACTAGTCAGGTTGTTTTCCTCAATTCATCCTAAATCAGCCACAGAACTCTGAACCCATTTCAGTTTCCAGATTGTCTCAGCCTGTAGCCCCATACAGAATTCATTTTAATTATGTATTCGTGAAGTGATAAAAGCATGGGTTACTGTAGCAGGTGCTGCATCTGAAAAATTGGTTGCAGTTGCTTCACCAAGTGAAGATAGAAAAATATACTCTTGGACCCAGACACTACCTGACCTTGGATCTAACAGCCTTGGGTCCAGCCATACCCACAAACTACAAACCTGTGTTTATCAGTGTTGGTCTCACATCTGTATCTGAATAAGCCTCAGACAGCTGCTTTTCATTTATACTCTGATCACTAGTCTATGGGAAGACCTAATCAGCAGCAGTACTATTTAAGCATAGTTCTGGCTAACACTATTTCAGTGCAAACGTAGATGGTCAAAAATGCTACATTCTAAAACAGAAATCCCAGTGGATGCTACAGATAAGAACTTTCTCCCGTCACCTTAATCACTCTGTTAAAGCTTGTTTTGTGAAATCTTGAATAAAGCTACATAAATAAACTTCCACATCAATAACTTATTCAACCACACAAAATTTTACTTACCACATGATTGAACATGTTATTGATTAGATAGTAGCAGTTGCGCATCTCTTTCATCAATCTTGATATCAATACAGAATCTTTCCTTCCCCACCCACATTTCTTCCACTCTCCTCTTTCTCTATTGTTATTCCTCACTCCCTTCTCCATTTCCCCAACACAATTTCTTTTCCCTGTCCTTGATCCTCTCTGATCAACCTTCATTAACAAATCCACCAGCAGGTGCTTTGCATCTCATTCTGTTAGGACTAAGCTCTGTCATCCATCATGTGACTTGCAACACAGAGATACCAAGTACCATGCACTGGAGCTTCCATTAGCCAGGCAATCTATACAGTGTAGCCCCAAACCATGTGTTCTATTAGTCAAAATGAGTTTCCCAGATGTGTTTTTATTGGTAACAGAGAAGAAATGGAAGAAATCATTCAAAAGAAGATTTCCTAACAGCAAAACTTATTAGCTTGTGGAATCAGTTCCCTAGGGAAGTGCTGGGAGCCCCATCACTTGAGTCATTTAAACTAGACTGGACAACACACACTAGAATGTGTTGTAGGGAAAAAAATCTTGCACTAGCAGGGAACGGGGACAGGCAGCCTAGTCGGATCTTCCTCTTCTCTAATTTATATCATTCTTTGAAACTGTAGCACTTGAGGCCATGCCACTGATTGACATAAAACCAAATGGAAGAGTGGCCGAATGAGTTGGAAAGAGGGAATGAGAGATGCTTGGTGTTTGCAGAGGACTTGTAGAAAAGAGACAACAAAGCTGAGATTACAGTAGGAATACAGACGGCAGGGTTAAAATCTTATTTTTTCAGATAAAAGCTCTCTATGGACTTCTCTTTGAGTTTGCTTGTGAATAAGCTTTATAATGTAAACATCATTGTGTTTGAGGAGCTCAGTGTCCTAAGATACTTTAAATATCAAGACTCGTGACAAATAGTATTAGTTTGGAATAAGCTGTTGCTCTTTCACTATTAAATGGGAGTGCTGCAGCATTTAAACAAGTAAGAAAGAAACTAGTGCCAGGCCTCAGGAATGAAAAAGTGACAAATGGAAATATGCAAATGAGTTTTCTCAAGAGTGCGAAATGTGAAAGCCTGTAAGTTTTTATATAACATTGGGAGAGTCAATGTTAAAATCATGATATATTTAATGCAAGCTTTTAACGCACAGGAGGGGTTTTTACAATATTTTAATTTAGAATTGTCATCTTTTAGCATTACAAATTCATTTTCTTTCAGCTGTCTCTGTATATAACCTGTCCCCATTCTAACACTTTAAAACAGGCATCTGGTTTGGACAGTACAATTATTTCCCTCCTATGATATTTTCAGAGTTTATGAATGTTTTAATAAAGGCTACTTGTTTTAAGTTAGACAAAGGTGAGAGAAAGAGTAAAGTATTTGACATTGAACAGAAGCCACAAAGTTTACTTGACACAGTGGTTAAACAGAATGATTTTTTATGTAGGTATGTGCATCTCATATTCCAAAAGCTGCTCTTCCAGGAAGATGTAGAATATGCTGGTTTTTAGCAGCAGCAGTTATATGAATGGGGGACGTGGATCAGCATTTACATCACACTCCCTGTCAGTACCCACCCTGGGACAGGGAAGCTAATGATTCAACTAGTGGACCAAATTTGGTGATGAATCCTGGTCATGTGACTTCTGAGGCACGTTGCGCATACGCTAAGAAGAAGTAGTTGTATGAATACATATCACTGTAAACACATTAGTCATTTTCAGTTTTACAACTTGTTGTTGAATGGATGGCCAGTTGCACTTCCCAGTTGCTTTAGATTGACAGACAATGTGTTTTCATTACTGTTGTCCCGTAGTTGATACTGAGTTGGACCATACTTCAATTACAGTTTGGATTCTATAAGAGGACCACAGGTAAGGGGTACTAATAGGATGCTCTTTACTGATACATCCCTCAGTCTCTCCAGCCATGCTTCCACTCACACCTTTGAATGCACTGTACCTTCTCTCTGGTTGAAGTGTCTTGCACCACTGCAACTATCAAGCCAGGCAGACTTCCATCAGTGGATATCTGATCCCCAAGTCTAAATAATTATTTCTGAAGACTATGAGACTTGAATTGAAATATCCACCCAACAACACTGAAACAAAAGTTTCATGCCTTTACAATTGAATTTAGGGTTAGAATGTCACAGCCTTACTTTCCTGTGCAGGGGAGAAATGTCTGTGACTGTGGGCATGAGGAGAAGAGATCAGGTTACTTGTCTGAAGGACTGGATTTTGGGGCAGTCCACCTGGACCGCCTGAGGTGCAGGGCTTGGGGGGCGCTGAGCTGGGCATGCTGTTTTTGTTGTTAGTGACAAAAGGGAAAATAGAAAGTGTGAAGTAAAATGTTTCAGATATTCTGTATGTGGATTCATTTTTCACTAACCTAAACTAGAATGTTCTGGACCTTTATAGAATTTCATGGAACCTTCCAGACTTTCTGAGAACTATATTTTCCTCGAACCTCCTAGGATGTTGTCAGCCAAACTCTTGTGGGTATATAAGGAGGGGGGCATTAACAATCAGTCAGTCACAAGCTGAAGTGAAGTGAGAGCCCTGCTGTGATATTATGAACCTTATTTTATTGTGTAATTGTGAAAGACATGATGAGTGTAAGTGACTAATAAAAGATATATTTAATTAGATGCCAGAGATATCTATCAAATATCTATCTATGCAACAATATAAAAGAAATATTGTTACTTCTTTTGCCATACTTAACATGTACTATTTGATGACTTTCTAAGACTGCAGAACATAGACATTTGCTCTCCCTTATAATATCTGTTCTCCTCCATAGAAAATAAAAGATTCCCACAAAGAAGACTTCAGAAGCTCAGTATAGAAAGTGAAAAGCTCAACTGCAATCTAATTTGCAACTAGGGGCAAATGTGATGGGAAAATATCTGGAACAGAATAACATAAACCAGGCTTTAGGCAGTAGCAATTGTAGTAATACAGGAGAAATTGAGGAGTGAAGCGTAAATGATGGAAGTCCAATTACTAAGGAATTAGCAGATTTACCTGAAGACAAGAATTGGAAATGTGAGAAAAGTGATGGAGAATCATCCAGTTTTCCTAGGAACATAAAGAAGATTGATGATAAAGAAGAATGTGGCTCACATGACAAGAAGAGTAATGACAAAGAAAAATCTGGTTTACACAAAAAGGAGAGAAATGATAAAGAAGAATCAGCCTTGCATGATGACAGAAACAGCTGTGAAAAAAATTGCACACCACAAATGCAGATACTGCTTTATGTCTAGTGATCCTAAACTCTGCTGATATTGATCATCCAATTTTGAATGGGCCGGGCAAATGAGCATTCCAGTAAATTATAGACTCATAGAATATAAGGGTTGGAGGAGACTTCAGGAGGTCATCTAGTCCAACCCCCTGCTCAAAGCAGGACCCAGCCCAACTAAATCATCCCAGCCAGTGCTTTGTCCTTAAAAGCCTCTAAGGATGGAGATTCCACGACCTCCCTAGGAAACCCATTCCAGTGCTTCACCACCCTCCTAGTGAAATAGTGTTTCCTAATATTCAATTTAGACCTTCCCCACTGCAGCTTGAGACCATTGCTTCTTATTCTGTCATCTGCCACCACTGAGAAGAGCCTATCTCCATCCTCTTTGGAAACCTCCCTTTCGGGTAGTTGAAGGCTGCTATCCAATCCCCCCTCACTCTTCTCTTCTGCAGACTAAATAAGGCCAGTTCCTTCAGCCTTTCCTGATAAGTCATGTGCTCGAGCCCCCTAAACATTCTTGCTGCTGGACTCTCTCCAATTTGTCCACAAATGAGCAGAAGCGACACTTCTCAAAGTCATGCTGCAAAAGAGTGCTCGAGAATGGTGAGAAACTGAATTGATGTTAGCTAGTTTACTCAAGATCAAATGACAAAGTGTTCTGTTTTTGTTGCAATATATTTTACAAGAATGCCAAATTGTTGCTTGCTTTCCAGGTACAATTACTGGTATAACTTAGCTGATTCTCTGAAGCAACATGAAAAGTCACCCATCCATTTTATGGCCTACTACAAATGGATGGTGGTCAATTCCAGACTCAAGCTGAGTAAATGCATAGACACAGAAAACCAGCATATTATTATTATTATTGTAGAAAACCAGCACTGGAGGAACATACTCAAGCATCTCATCTCAATTATCCTATTCCTTGCAAACAATAATTTGGCTTTCCATGGCTCATTAGATAAATTGTTCGCTGACCATAATGGTAATTTCCTTGGTTTGGTAGCATTCTCTGGGAAATATGATGGTGTAATGTGTGACCAACTATGTCAAGTAGTTCATAAAGAAGCTGTGGACCATTACTGCAGTAAAACCATTCAAATTAATTGACCTTATGGCAAGGAAGGTGCTTGATAACATATTGATGGAGCTTGGCAGAGTGTAGTACTAAGCCAGGGGTCGGCAACCTCAGGCACGCGGCTTGCCAGGGTAAGCACCCTGGCAGGCGTCGGCAGGTTCGGCCGATCGTGGCTCCCACTGGCTGCGGTTCACCGTCCCAGGCCAATGGGGGCGGAGAGAAGCAGCTAGGTATGTGCTGGCCGCGGCTTCCCACCACCCCCATTGGCCTGGGACAGCGAACTGCGGCCAGTGGGAGCCGCGATCGGCCTAACCTCCAGATGCGGCAGGTAAACAAAGTGGCCCGGCCCGCCAGGGTGCTTATTCTGGTGAGCTGTGTGCCAGAGGTTGTCGACCCCTGTACTAAGCCATAGTAATGGACGGCACTCACAGCATTAGTCACAGTGAAAAGATGTCATTTACAGTAAGATTTGTTCACAATGAGGATGGCTATATCCGAGTAAAGGAACACTTTGTCTGTTTCCTGTCTGTAGGTGTCTGTACTGGAAAAGGCCTTATAGAACTGTTTACAGATGTTTTGAATTAGAATAAAATAAAGCTTCAGTCAAGACTATGACAACGATGTGAACATGAAGGGAAGAAACAGTGGCATCCAGGCAAGAAACCTTGAGCTAAATCCAAGAGCTTTCTTCATGCCTCGTTACAGCCATTCCCTCAGCCTGGTTGTGTCAGATGCAGTGTCATCTTCTTTAGATTCAGTATCTCCCTTCAAAGTACTGCAAAGGATATACCTCCTGTTTTCAGCATCAGCTATCAGGTGGAAGATTCTCACAGACAATGTTACAAATCTGACTGTGAAGCTGCTGAGTGACACTTGCTGGGAGACCCACATTGACAGTGTAAGGCCAGTGAGGTACCAAGTGAGTGAGGTTTATGATGCCTTGATGGAACTGGTGCAGTCGACTAAAGCTGAGGTGAGAATCTGACACAAGGTGCAAAGCCAGGTCACTGACATCAAATGCAAGAAAAGTGACCTTTTGAACTAAAAGACTAAGGATAACATTCTAAGGTGGTTACCTACTGTAACACTATTTAATACTGGACCACCCAATGTTGGTGCACAGTTACATTTATTAATGTTAATACATTTCAGTTATTCTTAAAATTAAAATGTATCTATAGGCTTAGAGTCAAATTTTATCATTTGCTTACATATGGCATGAATAAATACAGATTTATGACCCTAGCAGGCAAATTCATCTTATCTCATATGACAAAGATAAATCATGCATGCAAACTATGCATCAAAGTCATGCAATGGAGTAGAAATGCAATAAAAAATAAGATATTCAACAGTTTAACAAATGGACGAGGGAGGCACTGAAGATGCTCCTTGCCTAGGGCACCATTTGGTCAAGGGCCCACCCTGCTTATCTTCCATTCTCTTCCTCAAACAAGTGAGCAGGGAGGATTCAGAGACATGCTAGAAATGCTAGATGTGGCCAGGGTAACTAGCCATGTGCAGAACAGCAGTAAATTATTCTGTGAAAAGACACTGTAACTGAATCCTCTTCCAGAACAAGGAAGTGAGGGAATAGGATTATGAATGTCTGGTCTCTAGTATGCTCCTGGGTTGGAATAGCTATGAGGCAATAGCTTAAGAAAGCTGTACTATTTACAGATCTAGGCCTGCTCACTTCAACTAAGAAGAGGAACCGATAAGCACAGGCCACAAGTGAGTACATGGAGAAATTAATAAGGAGGGGGTGGGACAGGAACAGGAATGAAGTCAAAGGTTGAAAATGAGGGAACCAGAAGGATACACTGAGGAGAGAAACCCAGTGTAAAGGAGCAGGCCATAGGCAGTCTGGCCTAGGAATCATTGCTGGGGTGCCGTCCACAGATCAAGGATGGCCATAATGCAGTAAGGAATCAGCAAGCAGGGTTCAGAGTAGTCACTAGAGCCAGGATCGATAAGCCGGGTCAAAACAGGCCAGGATCAGAAACCAGAAATAATACCAGGCTGGAAGCAGGAGGCAAGAATCAGGCTGGAGCTGGAGACCAGAGACAATTACCAAGCTGAGTGCATTGAGTAGATGTTTTCAGAGAACTATTCACAATATTCCAAGATCTCTCTCTTGAGTAATAACAGCTAATTTAGATCCCATCATTTTGTATGTATGGTTGGGAAGATGTTTTCCAATGTGCATTACTTTGCATTTATGAACACTGAATTTAATCTGCCATTTTGTTGCCCTGACACTCAATTTAGTGACATCCCTTTGTAATGCTTTTCAGTCTACTTCAGACTTATCTATTTTGAATAATTTTGTATGGTCTGCAAATTTTACCACATCACTCTTTACCTCTTTCTCCAGATCATTTATGATTATATTGAACAGCACTAGTCCCCATACAGATCTCTGAGGTACACCACTATTTACCTCTCTCCATTCTGAAAACTGACACTTTATTTCTACCCTTTGTTTCCTGCCTTTTAACCAGTTGCTGATCCATAAGAGGACCTTTTCTCTTATCTCATGACTGATAACTTTGCTTAAGAGCCTTTGGTGAGGGACTTTGTCAAAGAATTTCTGAATGTCCAAGTACAATATATCCCTGGATTACCCTTGCCCACATGTTTGTTGACCCCCTCAAAGGATTTTAATAGAGTGATGAGGCATGATTTCCTTTTACAAAGCCACGTTGACTCTTCCGCAACATATCATGTTCATCTATATGTCTGATAATTCTGATCTTTACTATAGTTTCAACCAATCTACCTAGGACTGAAGTTAGGCTTACGGGCCTGTAATTGCCAGGATTGCCTCTAGAGTCTTTTTTTTTTTTTAATGGTGTCACATTATTAGAGCCTACCAAATTCATGACCATGAAAAACCTGTCACTGACCATGAAATCTGGTCTCCTTCCCTGAAATCTAGTCTTTTGTGTGCCTTTACCCTACACTATACAGATTTCACGGGGGAGACCAACATTTCTCAAATTGGGGATCCCCCAAAAGAGGGGGTCACAAAGTTATTTTAGGGGGAATCATGGTATTGCCACCCTTACTTCTGCACTGCCTTCAGAAATGGGTGGTTGGAGAGTGGTGGTCGCTGACTGAAGTCCCAGCTCTGCAAGCATCAGTGCAGACGTAAGGGTGGCAGTACTATACCATGCCATCCTTACTTTTGTGCTGCTGTTAGCAGTGACTCTGCAGTCAGAGCTAACAGGCTGGCAGCTGCCACTCTCCAACTGCCCATCTCTAAAGGCAGTGCCATAAGAACGGCCATACTGGGTCAGACCAATGGTCCATCCAGCCCAATATCCTGTCTGCTGACAGTGGCCAATGCCAGGTGCCCCAGAGGGAGTGAACCTAACAGGTAATGATCAAGTTATCTGTCTCCTGCCATCCATCTCCACCCTCTGAGAAACAAGCTAGGGACACCATTCCTTACCCATCCTGGCTAATAGCCATTGATGGACTTAACCTCCATTAATTTATCCAGTTCTCTTTTAAACCCTGTTATAGTCCTAGCCTTCACAACCTCCTCAGGCAAGGAGTTCCACAGGTTGAATATGTGCTGTGTGAAGAACTTTCTTTTATTTGCTTTAAACCTGCTGCCCATTAATTTCATTTGGTGCCCTCTAATTCTTATATCATGGGAACAAGTAAATAACATTTCCTTATTCACTTTCTCCATCCCACTGATGATTTTATATACCTCTATCATATCCCCCCGTCTCCTCTTTCCCTGCCTGAAAAGTCCTAGCCTCTTTAATCTCTCCTCATATGTGACCTATTCCAAATCCCTTCTCTGAACCTTTTCTAATATCAGTATATCTTTTTTGAGATTAGGAGACCATATCTGTATGCAATATTCAAGATGTGGGCTTACCATGGATTTATATAAGGGCAATAAGATATTCTCCATCTTATTCCCTATCCCTTTTTTAATAATTCCTAACATCCTGTTTGATTTTTTGACTGCCGCTGCACACTGCGTGGACGTCTTCAGAGAACTATCTATGATGACTCCAAGATTTCTTTCCTGATTAGTTGTAGCTAAATTAGCCTCCATCATATTGTATGTATAGTTGGGGTTATTTTTTCCAGTGTGCATTACTTTACATTTATCCTCATTAAATTTCATTTGTCATTTTGTTGCCCAATCACTTAGTTTTATGAGATCTTTTTGAAGTTCTTCACAGTCTGCTTTGGTCTTAACTATCTTGAACAGTTTAGTATCATCTGCAAACCTTGCCACTTCACTGTTTGCCCCTTTCTCCAGATCATTTATGAATAAGTTGAATAGGATTGGTCCTAGGACTGACCCTTGGGGAACACCACTTGTTACCCCTCTCCATTCTGAAAATTTACCATTTATTCCTACCCTTTGTTCCCTGTCTTTTAACTGATTCTCGATCCATGAAAGGATCTTCCCTCTTGGCCTATGACAACTTAATTTACATAAGAGCCTTTGGTGAGGGACCTTGTCAAAGGCTTTCTGGAAATCTAAGTACACTATGTCCACTCGATCTCCCCTGTCCACGTTTGTTGACCCCTTCAAAGAACTCTAATAGATTAGTAAGACATGATTTCCCTTTACAGAAACCATGTTGACTTTTGCCCAACAATTTATGTTCTTCTATGTGTCTGACAATTTTATTCTTTACTATTGTTTCAACTAATTTGCCCGGTTCTGACGTTAGACATACCGATCTGTAATTGCCAGAATCACCTCTAGAGCACTTTTTAAATACTGGCATTAGATTAGCTATCTTCCAGTCATTGCCACCGCCAACAACAGTGCAGAAGTAAGGGTAGCAGTACCACAACCCCCCGTACAATAACCTTGCGAACCCTCCAAAACTCCCTTTCGGTCAGTACCCCTACAATTACAACACCATGAAATTTCAGATGTAAATATATGAAATCATGAAATTTACTATTTTAAAAATCCTATGACTGTGAAACTGACCAAAATGGACTGTGAATTTGGTAGGGCACTACACATTAGCTATCCTCCAATCATCTGGTACAGAAGCTGGTTTAAATGATAGGGTACATACCACAGTTAGTAGTTCTGCAATTTCATATTTGAGTTCCATCAGAACTCTTGGCTGAAAACCATCTGGTCCTGGTGACTTATTACTGTTTAATTTATCAATTTGTTCCAAAACCTCCCCTAATGACACCTCAATATGAGACAGTTCTTCAAATTTGTCACCTAAAAAGAATGACTTAGATGTGGGAATCTCCCTCACATCTCTGAAGTGAAGACCAGTGCAAACAATTAAATTAGCTTCTTAGCAATGGCATTATTGTCCTTTAGTTCTCCTTTAGCTCCTCAATCGTCCAATGGACCTCACTGAATAGTTGACTGACTACCTGCTTCTGATGTCCCCCCTTCTTTTCTTTTTTTTTTACTGTTAGTTTTTGAGTCTTTGGCTAGTTGTGCTTCAAAAAGAGTTTATATCCCTCTTTCCTCAATATGATTTAACTTCCAAATTTTAAAGGATGCCTTTTTGCCTGTAACAACTTCTTTTACTTTGTTGTTTAGCCATGGTGGCCCTTTTCTGGTCCTCTTACCATGTTTTGTAATTTGGGATACACATTTAATCTGAACCTCTGCTATAGTCTTTTTTTAAAGTTTCCATGCAGCTTGCAGGCATTTCACTTTTGTGACTGTACCTTTTAATTTCTGTTTAACTAATTTCCTCATTTTTTGTGTATTTCTCCTTTCTGAACTTAAAGTCTGGAGATCAGAAAGCAAGACCTGGAGTCACAGCAGACCAGATGTCTATATAATTGCCCAGACAACTTCCTGGGGCACTCCTCAGAATTAGGTAGTGCACTTGGCCAATCAGAGGGAAACAGGGTGCTGTCACTCTAGACCCTTTGGGCAGTACTTCGTGCAGCTCCCAATCTCCACAGTGCTCTTTTGATGGGGTTCTGCAGGACCTCCCTGTAATCATGTGGGAATATCAGCTCACCCAGACTCTGCAGATCTAGGTTCTAATCCCATGGATACTTATATTACCAGTGTGCCCTTCCTCCAGGTTAGCACCTGACCTCATTTATCCAGATGGCTTTAATGAAATATTTTTATCAAGACATGGACCTGGGCAGCAGGTTCCCATGAGTGCTCTTAAGGATGATAGCCTTCCCAATCAATGAGTTAGCATAATCTCCCACTCTGCAGTTTAGAGTTAAGGATAGTGTGGACTATATATTCCTAAATGCCCTTGGATCTGGGGTGGTGGAAGCAACTATTGGGACCTGTGTTCTGATAAGGCTTCAAGTGGGATACATGGAAAACAGGATGTTTCTTAAGGGACTGAAGGGTCTTCAATTTGAAGGTGACAGAGCTGATTTGCTGAAAAATCTGGAATTGGTCCAAGGAACTGGTTGTCTAGCTTGTGGTAAAACTTATTAATACAGAGGTTATTTTGCTGCAAGCCAGACCTTTTAGCCCACTGTGGGAGCATGGCCTTCTTGGCGTCTATGGTCTGTGTACTGATTGAAGTCCTCTTTTGCAGCTTCAACGTGTTCCTTTAACACCTACTGGCTATGATGAATTTGTTGGATCCACTTGGTAGCTTTTGGGTTTGGAAAGGTTGCTGGCAAAGTCAGGTGAAGGCAAGGATGAAAGCTGTAATTTGCATAAAAAACTGTCCTGTGGAGGCATGGTCAGTATTGTTGTATGAGAATTTGGCATAAGGCAGGAGGGAGAACCATTTATCTTGGTGTTAGTTGACAAAGCAGCTTTGGTATTGCTCTAACACTTGCTTCACCCATTCTGCCTGCTCATCTGTCTGAGGGTGGTATGTGGAGATTAAAATGTGAACCTCCAGTAACTAGAGCATTTCTCACCAAAAGTGTGAGATGAACTGTCGGGTTTCAGTCCTACGTGATACAGACCAGAAGCCCATGAAGGTGGATAACATGTGCGACCAGGAGTTGAGCCATTGTTTTATCAGAGGGCAGGTAGTCACACGGAATGAAGTGCACCATTTTGGTCAGCTGACATACAATGTTCAAGAGCACGGTGTGGCTGTCAGAGTTTGGGAAATTCACTATGAAATCCAAGGTAACTGAGGCGCAGGATCTAAGTCGGTTCTCAAGGGGTACTAGAGCGCTGAGGGGCTTAGCATGCATATGGGTCACAAGATTCTATGTAATCCCGGAGTTTGGCTCATAGATGGGTTCAGCAGAAGAAATGGAAACCATGTAGAAAGTCTGAAGGTGGTGAAAATGGCCTGCCAAGGGAGTGTCATATCAGAGATGAAGTATTTCTAGCTGGAGGGGCACCTCTGTGGAACTTATGTGTGTTTGCCGAGGTATGTGATCCCATCTTGTGTGGAGCATTGCATTTTGGTTCTGGCTCTCATTTGCCAAGGGATCACCATGCGAAGCATATCAGTTTAGCTCAATCAGGTCTTGGTGTATTGTGGCACTAAGGAAGTTGTGAGGTTTTAGGAGATGGTGATTCTTGGTTAGAGTTCTTGCACGCTTGATAGTATTTTCCTTTTTGGGATAAGACTGGCCCACCAGGGTTCCTTGCCTTCCTGACCCCATATATGGTGATCATTTAGACCCTGAACATGTGAGCAAGAATAAGCCAGTCATGCACCTTAAAGCTATGTATACTTTTTTTTTTTTTCTGACTTGGACATGTTTCTGAAGCCAAAGTCTGTCCTCACTTACACTGGTAAAATCCCATGTTTCAGATGAGGGTTGATTTAGCTCAGCAGAGACTTTAACTTCAGAAGTATTGTACTGTCATAATTAAGAACAGATTTGGATCTATTACTTTTAGGGAACGTCTACACTGCACACTTGTTTTGGTGGTGTATAGTGTACACACTCACATAGCCCTCCCCCCCCAACACAGCTATAAATAGCAGTGTAGACCATGACATTCCTAAACAGTCCGCGTATATACACAAGTATGTGCCCTACATAGCTCCATACTTGTCCATGCCATGCCTCTACTCTGCTATGTTTAACAGCATAGTGTCCTGCTGATGGATCTTTTTCCTACAGCAGGAAAAGACTCTGGCAGCGGAGGAAAGTTTCTGCAGCAGAGAAAGGCTCTGCCAGCTCCCACTGCTGGACCTTTTCCCCACTGCAGAGAGAGTCTCCAGAAGCAGGGAAAGGCTCCAGCAGCTCCCTGTTGCTGGATCTCTTCCCTACAGCAGAGAAGATTCCAGAAGTGAGAAGCTGTCAAAATTCCTCTGAGTGTTTCAAAGTCAGCTTTTCTGAAACCAAACATTTTATATTTATTTCTTGGGCACAAAACCTCAGCAGTATTTCAAACCTAATGATTTTGTATTCACTGGATACTGCATGATGCTTATCATCAACCTTATTTATTATACCTCTCTCAAATCATTGGACTAGATATAGAATTGCCTCTAACTATGCAGGCTGTTTAGCAAACTTTGTGTTTAAAAAAAAAACAATTCTACACTCCTTCTAGAAGAACCTGTTTCCCTGTTGTTGTTTTTTGCATAGTTGTTATTAAAATCAATATCAGGGTAATTAAAATCCCCATGATAAAGATTCAAGCCAGGTTCTTACAGCCCTGTCTTATCTTGAAGAATATTGGCTTATCTGCTTTTTCTAACTACCCAAGAGATCTGTTGCTACATCAGTGAATTACCTGGATACTTTTATTATCCAAATTTCTATCTAAACTCACTCCAGTGGCAGCCAAAGTATTTATGCCATTTATCCTAGCAGAATACATTTTATTCCTCAACAATACTGCTGAACACTTCTGCTTTTTTTTTTCTGCCTACCTCTTCCTTGAATCCTGACATTTTAAATCCCCAGTCGCTATATTGGTTTGTTCAAATGTGGCATTCTAATCGTAGCATATCATATGCAGGGGCGGCTCCAGGCCCCAGCATGCCAAGTACGTGCTTGGGGCGGCATGCCACGGGGGGTGCTCGGCCGGTTGCCGGGAGGGCGGCAGACGGCTCCGGTGGACCTCCCGCAGGCGTACACCAAAGCCATGGGACCAGCTGACCCTCCGCAGTCACGCCTGCGGGAGGTCCACCAGAGATGCCTGCCGCCCTCCTGGCGACCGGCAGAGCACCCCCTTGCAGCATGCTGCCCTGCTTGGGGCGGCAAAATGTCTAAAGCCGCCTCTGATAATATGTGTAAGCAAAGAGCAACATTAACAAAACAAATGTTTGCAGTGAGAGGGATTGGGAAAGATGTAGTGCCCGATTGTACAACCTTCACATTGGTTAATGAGTAAATGCTGAATAATGTGAGTAATGATTGTGGATTAAGGCCCTACAAGAACTACTAATAAATATTTATAGCTTTTATAAGTGATGACTAAATGTCTGTTTGGAAGGCATAACAGGCTCCAAATATATGAACGCTTTTTACATTAGAAGACAGAGGAATTATTAAGGATTCAATCCTGTAAACGCTTATGCTTATTCTTAGCTTTAAGCATGCAAGGTTTATTGATTTTAATAATGCCCCCGTTCTCTGCTACGTGACAGATTCCGAGCCAGATTACATCTCCCATTGTGCACAACAGTACCTGTTCACTTAAGCTACTTTTGTGTACCATGGGAGTCTTGTGACCACAAATGCATCATGGGAGATGTAGTCCTGGCAGGGAGCTTGGCTTACAACCAACCAAGTAATTATGAGTTACTGTGGTGGCTCAGTCAAAAGCAGAGATTAACTGTGGAACCGAAACAGAACATTTCATGATTTTCTAAGTTGAAATTCAAAAATATCAGCAAAAATGACATTTGCCTTTGAGAAATATCCACTCTGAACAGGTGTAAATGACTAGGAAAATATTCCATTTAATTATTAGGTGGAAAATTGCACTTAGGGTAAACAATTTCAATTTTTTCATGACATCATCAGTCCCCAGGAATGTAGTGCAGCTTAGTAATATTCATGAATGCTGACCCTGAAAAAATTATCACTCTTCTGTTGGTACAGAATTTTTTAAGGAATTCATATCTACAAAATACACAATGAAGTCTTCTATTACTTCTATTTCTCTTCTATTAGCTCCAAGGTAATAGATGAGCATATGTTGACATGATCAATGATAATAGGATGCAAGCAAACATTGTGATTAATGGTCAAACTCTAGAGGTGGTAAAGTAATTTTCTTATCTGGGATCATACATATCCAACCAAGGAGGCTGCTGTAAAGAAATCAGAAGAAGATTAGGGATGGCACACTTGTATTAGTTGTATGTATTAGTTTTGAATAATCTTTAGTCAGGAAAAATTTCCCAGGTCCAGGATAGAATTTCTGGTCAAAACCAAAGAGACAGTGAGAGACAGAAAGCACCACTGCAGAAGAGTCAATAGCCTGATTGTTAGGGCACTCATATGATACGTGGGAAAGAGGTCCAAGTCCTTGCTCCCAATGATTCAAAGTAGAAAGCTGTATGTGGGTCCCCCACTTCACAGGTGAGTCTTCTAACCAGAAGGCTATTGGTTATTTTAGGGTATACTGCTCTCTGTTCTTGAAAAGTTTTGAAAGATCTCATTTCATGCTGATAAGAAACAAATTCAAATGCCAAATTTTCACTATTTTTTTCAAAAGGGAATTCTTGTTTTCTGGCCAGCCTCAATAAGAGACATGTAGGATGCAGAACTTACTGAACAGTTAATCCATTAAAATATTTCTTTCTCTCCCTTTTCACCTTTCCTTATGGTTACTAGTCTTTATGCTATTCTGTTTTCCTAGTGCTGTGCTTCTAACACACTCATCTTACTGCTTACACGTATGATCATTACTTCTGTCACTTCTTCTAAGTCTAAAAACAGACATGCATGTCTTCCATGGATCTCTCATATTTATCTGTCATTCTGAGAGAAGTTGTTATCCTCCTTAATCTGATCCCTTAGTACTACAGCCAACCAGCACTTACATTCCTCTCCATTCTGAGCCTGAAAAAGGATTAATCATATCTTTAATACTTCTCCTTACCTCTGATAAAGGATGGAGGAAAAGACTCTTTGTGGTCAGCGCTCCAAAGATTGGCAACTCTGCTATCAGGTTCTTTTCTTGCTCCTTCTGTTAACTGAAGGGCTGGAGCAAACTATTCTAGCTACGCAAGTAATCAACCCCTTATGAACCATTGCAGAGGAGAAGGATGATTCTGTGGTCAGGACACTTGAATAGACCTCAGGAGACTTGGGTTTAATTTTTGACTTTATCATAGATTTTCTGTATGACCATGGGCAAGTTACTAAATCTCCTTGTACCTCAGTTCCAAATCTGTAAAATTGGAGAGGGGTGCACAAATCCTTCCCTCCTGCCACCTTTTATCTGTTTTGTGTATATAGGCCATGTCTACGTATCTATACCAGACTGCTACACGGTAACATCCTGCAAGCACGTTGCTACAGCTCAGGAACTTGCTGTGTAGACAAGTCCTGTTCAGGGAACTCTTCGTATGTAAAGCCTCTTGCAGAATGGTGCCCTGATTTCAGATTAGGTCTCAACATGAATAAAATATATTAGAAATAATTATCTTCTTTCTTCTTAACCAGATTAGCAAAATTATTCTCATCTGCACAACTTTCCCAAAACACCTGCTGATTCGCTGAGTAATCAATGGGCATTTTTCTTATATTTTGACACTCCAGCATTATGTGAAGACACATGTTCCAAGCAACAATCCTTACCCTTTTCCAACTAACCTTTTAAATAAAATATTGCAATAGTCCAGTATTTTGAGGATGAAAGTGCAGTTTTCTTAAAGGTCAGTTCAGTCCTGGATATGTTTTCACTTTAGACAATTCATTATGAACTGTGGAATCTAGTAGCAATTTTCAGCGCCAGTAACAATGGGAAGTAAATTTCAGTCATTCACAGTAAGATGGCAATGTGGTGATATTTGAAGCCTGAATATAGGCTCTAACAGTCACTGCAAGAGACTGCCTGCTGAGTGGAGAGCACCTCTTTCTAGTTAAGTGGGTGAATTTTAGATACAGGTTAAAAATAAGATCAGAACATTTTACAAAATGATTGCAAGTCATCAGCTATTTGGCAATTTCCCCACCATCACCCTCTTCTCATAGTAAGTCAGAATTGAAATATACCAAATTAATAAACCCCTAAGAAACCAACTATCTCGCATTTTCTGTACAATTGTATGTGACAGATGTTTTTATCTTTTAGTTCCAGTGAGCCACAATCATTATGTTTTATTTTCCAGATGTATGTCCTTGCTCTCTTAAAACTACAGTACTTGCACTACACAGTAAAGCAATAAATTTATAAAATATTCTTTTGAAGTGGCTGCTTGTGTCATAATTCCTCTTCCATATCTTTAGTTGTTCTAAAATATATTGAACTGTCAGTGTGGGTCAGGAGATTAGAATGCTTTGTAGTTCCTCTGCCAGTGTCTTTGTTTAACTTGGAAAATAAGCTACAGCACCCAGGGAGTGATGAAATCAAGGATATGTAGAGTCACAACGGCATAAAAATATTAAACACCATATACTGCAGACATTTCTTAAGAAAGAAAAGTGATATGTCTGCATGTGTTTACTCCAGGTACCCACCAGTGAACCATCTTTATTAAAACTTATAAAGAATACAAAACAACACTCAGAGGCTTTGCAATAAAAACGAGTTGCTCTCTGGCTTTTGTCCTTGAAACGATATGCACTTTGTCTGACCCTGGCTTACTGTCAGTTAGTTTAAACTTCATTTAACATTTTCTTTTTTACCTAAATGGAAAACAGCAAACCTTTTGGGATTTTCCAGCTTCTCTGAGCACTACGCACGCCATCATTATTTTGAAGGCAAATTATTTTTGTAATTTCAGAGAAAACAAAGCAATTGCAACACACAAAAAAGATTTTTTTTTTTAAAAATCCCTACCTAACAAACAATAGAATGAAACTCTGCAGGACAACCTTTACTAATTACTTTGGGGTTATATGCAAATAGATCTTTAAGTCAAGCTTTCGTCCATACGTTAGAGCATAATGTCAATATGAAAACCCCTTATGCCAAGAAGAGTTGTGGATAATGAAATATTGAGAGATCTCAGCATTGACTGAGGATAGAGGTGATGGTAGGTTTTTTGTGAATGTGGAAGAACAGGCATTTTCCCCTCAACTTGTGCTAATAAGAGCTGGGGCTTTGACTGAAACTAATGATTGGCCTTACAAGTATCAAGAAAAAAGGGAAATTGGCAACATTCTTGCTTATGCACAAGTGTCCTAAATTGGCACATTGGATTGGGCTAACCAATAGGCTAGTAGGTAGATATATTTCTTGTCACATTCTACAGTGCAATTTAGACTAGAAAGGGGTTGTGTCACTGCCTGGTCTGTAACCCTAAGGGTCTAAAAAAGATCTGCTGCTGTGGTTCTCTTGTCTGGACAATACCACTCAGCATTCAAGCGTGCACTGAGTGCCTATGGGTTAACCAGCTCTGACTCAGCAGTTCTGATTCCAGCAGCCTAATTGTTACCCTCCAGCTGCATTCTGCTTATACCTGGCAAGATGACCCCAGCACCTCCTAGCTCTGAATTGTCCCAAATGCTGTGCTCTGAAATGTCCAACCCTCTCCTGGACCATTCAGAGAGATATTAAGGTTTGTTTGTTCTTTTTAGGATACAGTGCCCAACAGCTTGGCACTTTAAATGGAGTTTTCATCCACTTTAAATCAAACACAACACTGAGTTGGTTTTGATTACAAGTAAAACAAGTTTATTAACAAAATGAGATTCGATTTTAAATGAGTTCAAGTACAAAGGATAGAGTTAGAAATGGTTACAAGCAAATAAAAATGAAAAATGCTTTCTAGTGTCTAAGACTTAAGAAAACAAGCTCTAGCCTTTTTTCAAGGTAATTTCCTTACCAGTCTACCATCCAGCAATATGGCTGACCATGCTTCTGGTCAGGATCTCCCACAAAGTCCAAAATTTTTGGTTCCTTTGTCTTCTTAGATGAAAGATCGCTTGGGGTTCTTTGCCTTTCTCTTTATAATCCAGGGAATCCTAGAAATTGATTTTTGAATGATTACCCCTCCCCACAGGCAACCTGGAGTCTGATGATAAAGGAAATTCCATGCTGGTTTCTTCCCCCACTGGTGTTTGCTAAAATGCAAATTGATCTGTTTCCTGCAATCTCCTCCCACTGCTGTCTTGATGGTCCTGTTTACTTTCTATGTAATTAGTATTTTCATTCCCTCTTGATGTATCTTGAAGATTTCCTTCCAGGTGACATTCCTTTGTCAAGGATCTTTTGTCCTGCCTGGCAGACACCCTTTGATAACATGATTTCCAATATGTTTGTAATTTTGAATTTGACCTCTGTACATAACACCACACAATAATATTACCGATCAGTATGTTATTAGCTTTCTATTAACAACTTCCCTGACACCTTTTAGATACAAGTTGTGATATTAGCCACTTAAGGTTAACAGAACTGGTCAGGCCAGAAACTTACTGCTAGATACCAATAAGCCCCCTACCCTCTTGCATTGAGATGCTTTTAGGGTTTCACTTCAAATCTGGAGTTTTAATAACTACACACATTTTTAATTTAGTACAAATGTCAATTAGATAAAGAGTAGGTGAAAAAAAGCAATTGTTGATTTCTAAACCTTTCCAATTCCCTGTAATGGGATCTCCCGGGTGCAGTGTGGGACCATGGGACCTCTGTGCCCCCTGAACTCTCTCACAATCTCTTGCTAGTGACCATCAGTAATCCCCTCCAGGCGCTGTTATCCATCGGCACAACCGCATGTGGAGACTCCAGCCCAGCTAGATTACATGAATGCTCCCAGAGCCATTGATGAATTACGCAGAGAAAGGCACCAGAGCCAAATCCCACCAGCTCCCAACACTGTACCTCAGGAATATACTGACGTGCACTGCTCAAGTGCAGATTTATTAATTGGTTCACCACTTCATCAATGGAAAGTGACTATACATCAGCCTTGGAAACACCTGAGCAGATTTGCCACACACATCATACAAACTCACTGGTAAAGATAAACAGTAAAAAAAAATTATTGACTACAAAAGGTAGATTTTTAGTGATATTAAGTAATAGGCAAAAACTCAGAGTTAGTTACCAAAAGAAATAAAACATAAGCACGCAGTCTAAACTCTCAACCCTATTAGACTGGGCAACATCTAGATTAAGCAGCTCTTCTCACCCCACGGGATATTGCAGTCCTTAATAAACAGGTTTGTTTCTTAAACCTGTGCCAATCTCCTCTGTTGGAGTCTTCAGTTGTCTTCTTAGTGTCTTTGTTGCTTGCAACGTAGGTCGGGGCAGGAGAAAGGCCCAGTATGTGTCCACTCTGTCTGTTTTCTACCCTCAATCCATGTGCTGAATCCAGGCATGTCTGGGGGCATTGCTGAGTCTCCAGGCAAGGTTGAGCAATTCCCCTGGTGTAGCCTCATGCAGGTGAGTCATTGAATTGTAGCTCCCTTGCTGGACAATGGTTATTGATGTGTTGTTTGAAACCCTGCATGGGTGTTGGTTAATTTCCTTGCTGTTGCCTCTGGAAAGCTATCTGGCTGATTCCCCAACTTATAGCATGTTTTAGTGACAACCATACAACACAATTCTCACAACTTCATATGCATTAATGATATACATATATGGACAGAGAAATGACTTTCAGCAGATCATAACTTTTCCCCTGATACCTTACAAGACATGCTTTATAGGTAAGATCATGATTATATAACAATGAGGAATATGGGGGTTACAGGATTCTCCCCCAAGGTATAGAATGTTATATCCCCCATTCACCATTGCTGGGGACACTACCACCATCCTCCCTTTCATCCAAATTTGCAAACAGAGTGTCTTCATTGACTCCTCATTCTCATCCCCACACATGAGCTGTACTGCTGTGCTTCTTTCACAACATCTCTAAAATATTTCTCTCCTTTTCTGTCCTGACAGCTGAACCATTCATCTGTGCCCTGGTAATTTCTGATGTTGATTATTGCAACTACTCTATTCCAGCCTAACCAAAATACAGCCTCTAAAATAAACTTCTTCGTCCATGATCCAGCCATGTAACCTCCACCTTGACCTCAGAACTGTCCTGTCCCTCACCTTTTCACATTGCATCAGGTTTCAATGTCTTGTATTTGCCTTCAAAGCACTTCCCAACTCCATCCTGGCCTACATCTCTGCCATCAGCTTTTACCGAGTTCACCCAAACTGCCTTTACTGCCTCTGTTCTGTCAACACCACCATCAACTCCCTGCTCATATCTTTCTCCCAGTCTTGCCCAAATGCCTTTTTCATGCAAAGCACTATCCTTTCCTCTTTTAATTTCTCTGTAAGAGTCCCTTCTTCCAGGTGGAACACAACTTATTATCTGTATTACAGTAGTGTTTGGAGGCTCCAATTAAGGTCATGATCCCTCTGTGCTAGGTACTATACAGACACATAGTAGGAGGCAATCTCTGCCCTGAAAAGTTTATAATCTAACTAGACATTAGGTGAGAAGGGAAACAGAAGTACGGAAGTGGAGTGACTTGCCCCAGCTCACACACAGGCCACTGATGGAACTGGGAATATAACAGATTTCTCCTGCATTTCAGTCGAGTGCCCTATCCACGGACTACATTGCCTTTCCAAGAAATGAGCTAATAAAAACAATATTTCTTAAACCTCCCGTTCTTCCTTCTCTGAACCTCTCAGCATGTTCTTATCTTCCCTGGATGTATTTTCTTTAGATTGTAATTTCTTTGGAGCAAATTCTTTGAAGTGTATGTCTTGTAGATTGCTGTGCACCTTTTTTTTTCAACAAATAATACATGATAACGACCAGCTAGGAGGGAATATAAGATATAGACTGTGTCTGGTAGGCAAGTAGGATCAAGGAGGCTGTTCCAGGAATAAGGAAGCATTGTGAAAAAAGGCCCAGTGTTGTAAGTAGGGGATTGAGCCCAAGATTCAGTAAGGTGTGTGGAGAGGGTCAAATGTTACAAACAAGGAGATAAGGGTATAATAGGCAATAAATGAAATGTTGGCACAAACAGCAGATACTTGAGAATTTTTAATTGGGAGACTGTATAACCTAGTGGATTAAGCACTGTCCAGGGACTCAGACATCCTAGGCTTCATTCCCTCCTTTGCTACTGACTCTCTGTGTGAACTTGGGCAAGTCACTTCATCTACCTATACTTCAGTTTCCCCATCTGTAAAATGGGGCTAATGATACTGATTTGCATATAGAGCTAATGATAAAAAGCTAGATATTAGATTTGTTAATGATACTGAGTGACTGACACTCTGACAGCTTTCATAAGTTGATGCACAAAGAGACCAGACTAGCAAACTAATAGCTTTGCCAATTTGGATTGCCTTCTAATAGTCAGGCAGGCTGGGAAATAATGATGCATTGCCCATGGAAAGTACCAAATACCTTTAAGATTTCTCTGTAAATGAAGGCAAAAGAATTAAGGTCATTCCTGCATTCCTGGTCCATCTCAGAATGCTACTGAAGTCAAGGAGAGCTTGATTCACAAGATGTATCTGTCTCAGCAACCTCTAGTATCATGTCGATGGATAAAAGTTACAGGGGAAGCAGGAAGCTGAATTAACAAACTTTATTCTTTTTTGACAGTTTTGTGAAATACTGGCAAAGATCACTTCTTTTTAGAGAAAGTTTCCAAAACAAACCAAAAACACCATTGTTGATATGATAGCAAAACTTTTTTCCATTCATCAGCCTTGAAATATGTCACAAGGAAGTGGGGAGCTGGAGGTTAAAGGGTAAACTGGATTTTATGCAGCATGTTTACATGGGGTGCATTGTGATTAAATTCATGGACACAATTAGGCATCTGAGATTGAGGATTCAATAAATACAGTTAAAAACAAATTGCAGCTAAGTACTATTATGGGCAGTTGTGGCCTACCCATCCAATTTCACTGCCTTTGTTTCAGACTTTCAAGGAAACTAATCAAGCATTTATTTGAAGAGAGCTTGTTACTCTTTTTGGAAGAAGAACCACATCTGGAAGATGGGAATGGGAGTTTGTAAAACTGATTCAATCACCCTAAAACAATGGAGTTTAAAAGCCAAGGAAGAAAGAATGAGAGGGAAAAAATATAAGGAAAGAAGTTCACTCTGTCCCCATGTTTCTACCTGCTAACAACCACCTCCTACACCCATCCTCATCCCTCAAATTGAAAATAAACAGCATATTGGGAAGGCAGGGAGACAGCACTGCAGCCAAGTCAGCACAATTAGAAGTTTTGCTCGATTTTATATGCAGAGAAACCAAGCTGTGTTTTCCTTTTCAATCACATAAGAACGGCAGTACCGGGTCAGACCAAAGGTCCATCTAGCCCAGTATCTGTCTACCGAGAGTGGCCAATGCCAGGTGCCCCAGAGGGAGTGAAGCTAACAGGCAATGATCAAGTGATTTCTCTCCTGCCATCCATCTCCATCCTCTGATGAACAGAGGCTAGGGACACCATTCTTTACCCTTCCTGGCATTTCCCATTGAGGAAATGTCCTATAAACTACTAATGATGGAGGCACCTTTTATCAAACACATATAGCAAATGCAGGGTCTAGGTCTCTCACCTTTAAGTGGCATTTTCAAGTGCATAACGAATAATTAAAGCTGGCCATTGGGACATTCTGCTTTTTGTTGTAATTCACTAGGGGCTGGGGCTTCAGTGACTATTTTACTGTTTTCTAAAGCTCGGCAATATTTTTCTATGACTATAAAGGACTTTTCTATTCTGAGGATTTTAAGTCTGCGGTAGGACTTTTTTGTTATTGTTGCTATTGTTCACAGCTCAAGGAGAAGGTTATTTGTTTTACTAAGATAAGGTTTCTAAAACATCCTGCTTTTTAAAAAAAATACTACAAAAACAGATGATGTTTTCTCCCTTTTTCTAGTTATCTATTTTCTTTAAGGAAACTGAAATGTCATCTTGCCTCCTGGATAAATTAACTTTTTGTTTAAAATGGAGGCAAAAAAAATATAACCTTTGAGATATAAATAAAGGTCAACTGAAGAGGTCTAGCATGGAGCATTGCTGAACACAAAGTTATTTAGCTGGACTTCTTAAAAGGAGTTGGATATTTTGCTTCCATTTACTTCTGATGCTGAGGCACCTAGGACTTTCAGTGGGAACAGAATTTCCCCCCATGAATCTCTACAGCTTTATAAGCCCCATTGATTTCAGTGACGATTCACACAGGCAGAGATGATTGCTCACATACATGGATTTGCAGGGTCAAAGATTTATACGTCCGGTTTAAGCTTAAGTCCTTCCTGGGGTTTGTCCTAATTCTTAACACAGGTCATAGAACCTTAATCACGTTGAGCAGTACCTTACTCCATGAATAGTCCCATTTCAATAGGGCACAGTAGCATGAGTGGTGCATTCAGTCCTATAAATAAAAAACCAAACAACAAAATCAGCCTACGTTTTTGTCCTAACCATAGCCTTTCACACGGTTTTTCCTGCAGCAACCTCTTTCTTCCTGCCCCTATTTTGGTCTGTCTTTGAGAGACTTTCAAATCCTTTTATACTGCTGGTTTGCACCTGAGCTGCGCTAATGACTCAGCAGAAGTAGTTGCCCATCTCTACACAGGGTTCAATTATCTGGCATTACCATGAGCAAGAAAAAGAGGCCTGTAGCTATCACAGTTTAGGGCTACTGCGCCTGTACTGATCCAGCAATGTCATGCAGCTGGGTTTCAGGTCCCCTGACCGTCACCTCTCTTGAGGGGAGACACATGTCTCACTCCCTTCTGACTGGGGTATTTTTAGGCTGCACAGTCCCCTGACTATACTGTGATATCTCAGCAGGAGATGGCCTAAGCACACCATCTTACTTTCTCCTTAGTGTCTAATAGAGTAATTGCCAGGGCCAGCTCCAGGCACCAGCCCAGCAAGCAGGTGCTTTGGGGCCAAGGGGGAGGGACGGCACGTCGGGCTTTTCAGCGGCAGTTCGGCAGCAAGTCCCCGGTCCCTCTCAGAGGGAAGGACCTGCCACCAAATTGCCGCCGAAGAAGAAAGCGGTGCAGTGGAGCTGCCGCCAATCATGATCATGGCTATTTTTTTTTTTTCCACTGCTTGAGGGGGCAAAAACCCTGGAGCCGGTCCTGGTAATTGCCCACAGTTTTAAGGTACCATATGCTTCCTATGCAAGACTATTTTATTCTTAGTTAAAAACACTCCAGAGAAAACATATTAAAAACAATAAAAGAACATACACACCTTCTAATATGCTGACCAGAGACCATCCCAACCTTAATATGGACTCTGACAGCTACAAGCCTACAAAACCTCACCCTGGGATTTTCCCTGTTGTTTAAAGCTCATCACAGTTTAAGTTCAGAATAAGCACACAGTCTTATGGGCCTCAGTAGGCCAAGTCCTTTCAATTCTTCCCTAAGAATTGAGCCATCTGTGGACCAGAGGATCTGTCTGTTTGCTGGGTCAGGAAGAAGGCTTTGAGCTTTTGTAAAGGCAGAATATGTATCCAATAATCCTTTCTTTGGATAAACATCCTGCACTGTTGGAGAATGAGAGATATTAACAAGCATAACTCATCAGCGTGTGTCTCAGGGTACGTCTACACTGCACGATTATTTCGAATTAGCTTAAACCGATATTACAAAACAGATCTAATAAAATCGGTTTAGCGCGTCAAGTTGGGTCCCGAAATCGAATTGTTTGCGTCCATGGTCCAAGTACCATCCGTTTCAGGAGCGGTTGACTTAGTGGGTAGCTGTTTCTCAGCTCTCCCATAGTTCCACTTCAGTGTTTGAGAGCACCAGTGCTGATGGGCAGAACATGCCCCGGGTGGTGCTGGGTCAGGCTCACCCCTTCCTTTGAAAGGCGCAAGACACCCTTGTTGGTGCTTTTTCGCTGGATGCATTGAGCGGCAACGCTAGCACGCAATCTTTCCTTTTTTTTTTTCAGTGGTGGTGGGGGAATCAAACTGAGTGCGCTGTCCCTGAAACCAGCCAGGACACTGTGTTTGAACCTACAGACAATGTGGAGGCTCAGCAAAATGCATAATTTTTCAGGGGGACTGCTGTGGACTGTGGGATATCTGGAAGTCCTCAGTACCCCTCCTCCCTGTCAGGCGTACCATGAGTCTCTGGCTTCCCGTTTACGCTTGTCACACAGCCGCTGTGTTCATCCTGGAGTTTTTTATTAACGGCTTATTGGCATTTCGTGTTCTGTAACGGGTGGACTACAACAGATTTGTCTCCCCATACAGCGATCAGCCTCAGTATCTCCCGTACGGGTCTATGCTAGAGCTTCTTTTTCGATTTTTCAACTGCCATTCGCCAGCCTGTCGCTGATCAGAGGCTCACACGGCGGGCAAGCAGGCAAATAGTAATTTCAAGTTCGCGGGGGCTTTTCCTGTATTACCTGCCGGCTACATCCGAGTTCAGATTTTGCTGTCCAGGAGCGTCAGTGCTTGCACTTTCTGGTGATGCCGCCGAGGCTAACGTCGGATTTCGTCCACGATTGAACCTAATCCGAGTTATCACTATCGAATTTAGCGCTACTCCTCTCGTTTGGGAGGAGTTCCGAAATCGATTTAAGGAGCCGTTTAACTCGATATTAATGACGACGTCGTCTGAATGGATACAGCGTTAAATCGGTATATCGGCCATTAAACCGATTTAAAGTCGCAGTGTAGACCTGGCCTCAGATTACATGGAGGTGCTACTTTTATATGTGAAAAACGGTGTGACTTTATTCTCTCATCTTGATTTCAAGAGCAGATCATTCTGTTTATTTGAAGGGAATAGAGAGATATTGGACCTAATTCTCTACTTTGTTTATCCTGAAATCAATGGAGTTCCATTGGAGTAAATCTGGGGTAACAGAGCAGAGAATCAGACCCATTGTTTCCCCCATAATCCATGAGCTGAAGACATGGCATTGCGTAAGTAAAGGGAGATGTGCAGGGTAAACTCTCCCATATTTACAAGCCTTATTTACACAAGGATATCCTAAGTAGGATTTAACCCAATTTTGTGAAATAATGCTCAGTAGGCCAGATATTTCAAGGTATTTAGGTGCCTAAAGCTGCAGATAGGTGCGTAGTGGAATTCAGAAAAGTGCCTACACACCTAACTACCACTGATTTCAAGAGAAGATAAGAACCTATGTGCATTTGAAGATACCACTAGATGCCTAATTGCTGCTTTAGGCATCTGAATAACTTTTAAAAATTGGTCAATTGTGCTTTATTATGGTCTATACTTGCAGTAAAACCATCTTCATCAGGGTTCAGGTGCATCCACTGCTAACAACCATTTTCAGC
Organism: Chelonoidis abingdonii; assembly: GCF_003597395.2. Lineage (NCBI taxonomy): Eukaryota > Metazoa > Chordata > Testudines > Testudinidae > Chelonoidis > Chelonoidis abingdonii. The sequence continues at coordinate 307,441,603 of NC_133769.1, read as the reverse complement.
AATGGGTAAATTTCCAAGCAAAGCTATAGAACTGACCTACTTAATATTCTTGGTTGCTCAGACAAAGGTATGATCCGTCTTTTCTCACTTCTTCTCCTTCAGAAACAGAATGATCTCAATGGACTCACCAAAGGTCAGAGGTCAAACTCAGGCCCAGGTCAAAAGTTAAGAGAAAGACCTTTATCTTCTTTCTTCTAAGTCCTCAGACGTCTAAGTCCTAAGTCCATCTACTTTGAAGAGTTTCTCTCTTACTGAAATTTCTAGTAACACTTTTCTTTTCTTTGTAACTGTAATAAGCCTCTGTCCCAAATCTGGACCTTAGCGTCCAAAATCTGGGTGCTTAGCAGGAACCTCCAAGCTTAATTACCAGCTTGGATCTTATCTCGCTGCCACCAATCAGGATTCTGAGTACCTGATAAACTCTCTGGTCTCCCCAAACCTTTCCCTGGGGGACCCCCAAGACTCAGATGCCCTGAGCCTCCAACAAAGGGAAATAACCCACTTCCCTTCCTGCTCTTTACTTCCTCCCAGATTTTCCCGCCCTGGGGATACTAGGAGATTTCCCTGCTTCAATCCCTTGAAACACAAAACAGAGAGGACGATTTACCTTCCCCCCTCCTTCTTCTCCCCCCTCCCAGTCTTTCCCTGAGAGAGACAGTACTCCTGGCACAGAGATTCCTATCCCCTTGCCTTAACTAGGAAAAGAAAATCCAACAAGTTTTAAAAAGAAAGCTTTATATAAAAAAGAAAGAAAAAACACATGACATGATCACTGCATCAAGATGACATAACACAGGGCTATTGCTTAAAAGAAAATATGAATAATCAGCCTTATTCAAAAAGATATCCAATTTAAACATTCCAGCAACTCCACACATGTAAATACAAAATACAATATAAACCTATTGCTTTTCCTTTTGTACTCACAACTTGGGAACAGAAGGGTAGAAAGAAGCTTGGAGATAGAAAAAAAAAAAAATCTCTTCCCTCATAGCCGAGAGAAAACAAACAGGCAGAACAAAGACAAAACACACCCAGAAGTTCCCTCCCTCACTTTGAAAAATCCGGTTTCCTGATTGGTCCTCTGGTCAGGTGTTTGGTTCCCTTTGTTAACCCTTTACAGGTAAAAGAAACATTAACCCTTAGCTATCTGTTTATGACAGTAACATTGTTAGTTTTGTTAATTTCCTGGTTTTGAAAATTCTTTTTTACTATCCTGTCTACCCATATCTACTCTCCAGCTTCAGGATAATTTTATTTTGCATAATTTGTTGGTCTCAATATTTACATGAACTCAGTGGTATTTTCTGGTATTGTGTTTAATATTTTTATATACTCTATGTGCACTTATTTGGTACAAGGTATCTACTTTACACATGCTCCGTATTATTATTCCTGGTTGGAAATATAAAAGAAAGTAATCTTCCAGATAACACATCTCTCGGCCCACGCAGCTTCCCGAAGCCACCATTGGCCTGGAGCAGCAAACAGTGGGCAGTAGGAGCCACAATCAGCCAAACCTGCAGATCTGGCAGGTAAACAAACCGGTCCGGCCTGCCAGGGTAAGCATACCCTGTGCTTACCCTGGTGGGCTGCATGCCAAAAGTAGCCGATCCCTGGTGTAAAGGGAGAAGAGAAGGGGATTGTCAACTACTCTGGGGGCAGTCTCTCTAGAGGTTGCAACTTTCTCCTTACTGGTCTCCCTCTATTAATCTCTAATTAGCCAAGTCCTTCAACTTGACCTAAAATGCGTCAATCAGCCCTTAAACTCCAGGGCTTGCAGTCTTCCTTTGTCTCCCTACCAGTTTCTAGTGCATGTCTACATAGAGGGCTTCCAGCGGCAATGCTGTACAGATGCAGCTGCGCCCCGTAAGGTCTCCTGCCAGAGAGCTCTTCCATTGACATAATTAAACCACCCCCAATAAGCAGTGGTAACTATGTCAGCGGGAGAGTGTCTCCTGCCAACATAGCACTGTCCGTATCGACACTTCTGCTGGTGTAACTGATGTCGCTCGGGAGTGTGTTTTTCACACTTCTGAGTGACGTAAGTTATACCTACAAAAGTGCTAGTGTAGACACAGCCTTAGAGGCAGCCTTGCATGGAGCTGTTGCCCCTCTGCTATCCATGACATTTCTGCCTCTTCTTCTCTCTGTGTTTTCCTTCCTTTATAGCTTAGCTTATTTTACTTTTTGGTTCCATCTATGGGTGCATGCCTCCATGATTGGCCTCGGTGCTGGATGTGGTCAACCTGCTAGCCTATAAGTCCTCTCTCTTCTGCCCATGCTCAATATCAGGGTTGTAAACCCCATGACAGAGACCTCTGATAGAGCCCTGGGGAACAGCCACAGGAAGTTGGAGAGGAGATGAGGATTTTTCCAAGGGCATGCTGAAGGAGCAAATAGAGAGTTAGTAGGCAAACCAGGATAGGGCAGAGTCACAGCAGACAAGGGAAGACAAGATTGAAAGAATAGGAGCAAAGCCAACAGTGTCAAAGGCAACTGACAACATGAAGATGGAGCTCTGGTTCTTAGTGTTGGTTAGGAAGAAGTCATTAGAGACGAGTTAAATAAATATACAGAGAGAGTTTTCTACTAATAATTTTCTACTAGAAAGTAGTTTTCTTAACGTTGCAATTGTCTCTAGAATGAATACCAATAACACTATTAGTGACCACTTCATAGATAAATTTATGGATCATTCTTTGCATCCTGAGGTAGTAATGAGTTTCTATTAGCATTTCAGAATTACTAGCTTGCTAAGAGGTTTTAGCATCCATTATAGAACTCTCTTTTCATTTATTGTCCCCTGGACTCAGCTGATCTCTGTGCTTTTTCTGGTCCTTCCCATCTGAAAAGTGGCAGAACTTTTTAGTATACTGGATGGGTCCTCCTTGGGGATCTATCATGTTCATAGGGACCAAATAACCATTACAGCACTCCTGTCATGAGAGTTTATATTTCATAATAAAGTTCTCTTCTGTTGAAAACAGGAGTCTCCTGTTGCATGATGGAGAAGTCCTATTATGTCTCAATACTATATCTGGTCTCGAATCCACTTTTTGCATGACTATCATTTTTTTTCTTGCTACTGACAATTAAATCATATTCAAACCATATCACCTTGCTGGAGACGTTGAAGTGTATTTGTAAATGCAGATTATAGTGTAGACCAGAGGTTGGCAACCTCTGGCAGGCGGCTCGCCAGGGTAAGCACCCTAGCGGGCTGGGCCGTTTTTTTTACCTGCTGCATCCGCAGGTTCGGCAGATCGCAGCTCCCACTGGCCATGGTTTGCCGCTCCAGGCCAATGAGGGCCAAGGGTCATGGCAGGTAAACAAACTGGCTCAACCTGCCAGGATGCTTACCCTGATGAGCCATGTGCCAGAGGTTGCTGATCCCTGGTATAGACTGTAGGATAACTTTTGTTTGGCCTTCTTGCAGATGACATTTGTAGACGGTACTTAGTTATCAATATTTTAAGGTCAATTTGTATTAAGATATTCGTTAATTTCATTCTAGTCGTATAGGTGACTTGCATTTCTCAAATAAGTTGCTATTTATTATAGTTTCAATACATTTAGTCAGGACAGAAAAAAAACTAAATTATGGTCTTCACCTGTTACCATCCTTTTTATTAACAATGTTTTCCTAAAATAAACTCTATTTAGTCCATTAATCTGTGGATCTTTTGGACTTCGGATTGTGTGTTCAAGTACATACTGTTAAGTAGACCTTGCAGATCCAGTACCACTGAAATAAAGTTAATTGTCATTCACAATTCACTGTGGAATCTCCTGTCAGCTAGGACTGTGCTTACTCCTTTTGATAACATGAGTTTATCATGGTTCCATAGTTCTCTCCAAGGACACCACTTTCAGATAATTAGAGCAATAATCCACAATAAGTGCTTAGTCTTTCTTTTGTAGCATAAATACATCTAAGCCCATTTTTCCCATGGAGACCCTGGAGATTCCAGTAGTCATAATCTCTTTTGGGTTTAAATTTCTTTAGCGCAGAGCTATTACATTTAGCAACCATGTCCTCAATGTCTCTGTAAATGTTAGGCCAATGTATGACTCGTATCGCATATCACTTGCATTGTTCTGTTCCTAAGCGACCTTTGTGTATTCATGTAAGGATAGACTTTCACATATAGACAGGCATTACAACTCCTGTACCTTTCATTAGAATTCCATCAATCACTGGCAGTTTTGCTTTTTTAAAGATACACACTCTAGATGAATGTAACTGTTTTTCCAGATCTCATCTCTTTTGTAGTCTGACTCTCATTTATACCAATTTGACACTGGTGTAACTCTGACTTTAGTAGAGTTATTACTGATTTAAATCATTATGAGAGAGATCAAAATCAGTTCCTTAGTTGATTAGGCAACTCCTCCTTATGCAACTCAAGAAATAGCACAATTGTCTAATCAAATTCACATTTGAAAACATTTTTAAATCACAGAAAAAGTGTGTCAGAAGTGGATTTTTGATGCCACACTCAAAGGGGACTTGATATCTCCTTTCATTTACACTTATTTTAGGTCTCCATTGATTGTAACAGAGTTACTTTTGATTTACATCAGTGTAAGTTAGAAGAAAAAGAAGCCAAATGTGTTCTTTAATACTAAGTGATTATCTGGTACATATACAATCACCAGATCATTATTGTGCATTCTTAACAACATTCTTGGTATGTAAGAAGATACATCCTCCAGGCTGTTTGTTGAAATAGCAATAAGAGTTTTGTGGTCCGTTTCTTCAATGATAAGCAGACCATAAATGTAGTAATGGAAAACCTTGCATCCATAAACAAATCCAAATGCCTCTTTTTCTATCTGTGTATATTGTCTTTCCAGTGGCTTCTTTGTCCAGGATGCATGTGAAATGGTTCTCCAATCTTTTCTCTGCAACTACAGTAATTCCAAAGGTATCCTGATGTGTATTTGTTGAGAGTCTCATAGGTAACCTAACATCAAACATTGACTACTAGATGCTGTAGTAAGAATTTCTTTAAGGTTTAAAACTCTCTCATGCAATTCTGCCCACTGCCATGGTCCCAATTTATATAACATGTTTTGTATGTCTTTTTACTTCCCGAAGAGACTATTGATAAATTTACCCAAGTCATTTACCATTTCTTAAATACGGGGCACTCCCCTTTGGCCAGAAGGGCTGAGCTTTCTTTACACAGATACAATTTTCAGGAGTTTTTTATGATATCAGTGTGACTTCCCGGCATAGGTTCATAGATTTTAAGGCCCAAAGGAATCACAGTGATCATCTATTCTGACCTCCTATATAACACAGACCATAGAATTTCCCCTAAATAATTCTTTTTCAACAAGGGTGTATCTTTTATAAAAAAAAGCATAACAGTCTCGGCTCTGAAATAAGTTCTTTTCTAGAGCAGCTCTTACTCTGTAACAATACTGATTTAAGTGGGAGTTGTGAGTGCTTAGCTTATTCTTTTTAGAAGACTAAACAGAGAGTTAGATTATTAATTTCAGGCACTGAAGTTTAAATTTGGGGACAGAATTTTCTGTCCACCTCTCTGTATAAGAGTATACTGTGCCCTTCTCCATGATACCTGAGCCCATTCCATAAGGATGCTGTCTATACAAAATGATTTATCTCTTTGTATGTACTGGACTCTTTGTGTATGAGTGTTCAGTGTTAATAGGAGAGGGATTTGCTGTTAGTGCTGAAGTTCCTATGGTTTGGTCACTCTAATCTCTTCCAGGACTCAGAAGTGAGTTCTAGATTTGTAGAGACCTTTGCTGAGAATGAGACTGCTCTTGGCAGCCTGTAGCTTCTGAGTAACTGGGCAACTGTGTAATGGGCAAATTGTAGCTTTGAGATCTAGGCCTAGAGAACTATAATAATCAAATCCAGAGGTGCAGAAGTAGTGCATTACCCTGGTTGAGTCTGAATGTGATGATGGAGAGGCAGTCTTCACAGGCATCTTGCCAGAGAGAGGTAGAAAGGGTGTTTTTGGTGTCTGTGGTTATTCAGAAATACAGAAGCAGTAGGGAGTCCGGGCGAGGCTGTAGATTTACTTAATAATCTGGGTGCAGCTGCCCTTGTGAAGAGATGGGTTACAGAAGCAGTGAGTGAGCTCTTCATGAAACATCCCTCTCCCCATTCCCACATTGTTTCAGTCTTTCCACAATTAATCTGCAGTCACTGCGATTCTAAGAGCATCCCAATGCCCAAGGGATGGGAGGGGACATCACTGGTATCAGGTAGTGAGTTTCTACTGGCCTGCCCAGTTCATAACAACATAAGAATGGCCATTCTGGATCCGACCAATGGTCCATCTAGCCCAGTATCTTGTCTTCCAACCATGGCTGGTGCCAAATGCATCAGAGGGAATGGACAGAACAGGGCAATTTATGGAGTGGTTCATCTTGGGTTGTTGGGTCTGAGCTTCTAGCTGTGAGAGGTTTAGGGACACTCCGAGCATGGAGTTGTAGCCCTGACCATATTAGGTAATCGCCATTGATGGGCCTATGCTCCATGAACATATGTCATTCTTTTTTGAACCCAGTTATACTTTTGATCTTCACAACATCCTTTGGTTGTTCAGTGTACCCTAATTCACCTTTGTCAGAATCTGTATCTAAAAAGTGTCATGTGAGGTATGACTGGAAAACTAATAATTCACTGATTATTGACATTCTTGTGTGATGTGTATGGGGTGTATACAAAGAGTTATGGATATGTGCTGGAATTATGTTCCTCTAATGTGTTTGGCAAGCGATGAATAACCCAGTCTGCTCTAGACAAAGGTATGTGAATTTGTTTGTGTGACCCATTTGTCACCAGGCAGAGACAATAAAGGCACATTTACATAAAATGTAATCAAAGCCATCAACTTAGCAAGTGTGGTAGATAGTCCCTTGCAGGGGTCTGAACCACAGATTATAAGTAATTGAATCAATCGATTGTATACAATACTATTGTATTATAAAAGGGTATCAAGTAAAGTCTTGTCTGAAAGCTAGACACCCTGGTGAGTAATATAATTGTGAAATATAAATAGTAACACTATATGAGGAAATATGGATACTTCATGATATTATGCTTGAATGTCTGTGCCAAACAGAGAGAGAAACAGGTTTTCTCCCAGACTGGAGGGAAGACAACTATCTACCTGTCTCCAATTAAATGAAGCCAGGTGTTCCCCAAAACTATGGACTGCCCATTTATGTACAAATCAGACAGGGGATGGGAAGCCCACAGGAAGGGTGAAGTCACACAGGATTTATACATAGCTTGCTGTTTTGGCTGGAGTTTTACACTTTAGCACTGGTAAAGCAGTTTTAAGTGATTTCTCAGGAGTGGAGGTTGAAAACAGTCACAAATCTATTATTGTTTGTTTTTTTCTGTTTGCTTATTGTTCGCCTGCTTATGTTCTATTTCTCTCACCTGGAATAAGAAAAGAGACATATGCTAAATTGAACCAAAAACAGTTAGAAGAGCTATGCAAACAACGTGGCCTGTTTGGCTGGGGAAAAAGCCAAATGAGATAAACTAGACCAACAACAGGGAGAACTGCTGGGTGTACAGAAATTGCGAGAGGGTGCAGGTGCTGGAGCATCAAGAGGAGCTGGACCTTGCATCTCAGCACGGAAACAAGATTGGATGAAGTTGGAAAGGGAAAACTGCAGTTAGAAGCCCTTTGATTCAAGCAGGAGCTAGAAGAAAGAGAGAAGCAACATGAACATGAGCTCAGAATCTGGGAACTAAGGAAGGAAAACCCTCAAGTAACAGATATCCTTCCCCAAAATCCAGACAGTACTGAGGAGTACTTTACAACTTTTGAAAAGATTTATGAGTTACAAAAAATTCTAGAAGACAGGAAAGTCCCCATTTTGTTTTAAAAGTTATCAGATCAAGCTTTAAATGTGTTTAACGCAATGGAGACTGAACAGGCTTTGAAATATGCTAGTTTAAAAAGGCTATATTGTAAAGGTTTCAAATTATTCCTGAAGTGTATGGAGTGAAATTTAGAGGTCTCACAATGAATGACAAGATGAGTCATAGAGAAAATGTGTATAATTTCTGTGATTTGTAGAGAAAATGGGCCCACAGGGAAGGAGGCAGAGAATTATAACTGGTTGTTTGATCTTTTTGCACAGGAACAATTCCTGACTGTATGTTCTGAAAAGATAACACAAGCATTCTTGGATAAATCCCTGAATTCTGTAAAAAATACTACAGATCTAGCTGATGGATACTTGAAAGCTAAAGCATCCAGTGACCACAAGACACAGAGGGAGGGGCAGAAGCCTGGTGTAGAAGGGGGAACCCATTTAACCCTTTGGAAGAAGGAGTGTAATTAAGAGCCTAGGCACTTACCTCACTAGAATCAATCCCATCCTAGAAATCACATTCACAGACCCCTCATACAAGAGAATGGTCCAAGAAAGTGATAGCAGGGTAACTCCACTGACCACATGAGGAATAATTGCTCTAAACTGATAGAATCTAAGACCACACCTCATCTAACACAAGTTAATGCAGTTGCCATTAGCGCAGCATCACTTCCAGGGCCCTTGACTAATTTTGTGAAGTCTGACTGAAAGATGGAAATGTAATTTATTAAAGTTGCCAAGATAAATGACAAAGAATGCATAGGATAGCAGGACACTGGTGCCCAGATTTCTCTAGTCAGGGAAAACATGTTCAGAGAGAGTAATACTATCTGGCCAGGAGATAGAATGGCATTGGGAAGATATAAAATTCGTGTGCCTTTGGCTAAAGTGCATTTGGAGTGAGAAGGCTTAGACAGTATCTTAAAAGCTGGGGTGTTGGATTGTATTCCAGTGGAAATGTTGGGTGGAAATAACATCTTAACCATGTTAATGGTTAATGTTGTAACCTGTAGTAAAAAATGGAATATTGTTCTGTAATCCCAGAAAGGAATGTTGAAGACACAGGAACTACTATGGGTGGAGAAGAAGACACTTTCACCTCTGGTTCAACAGAAGAAAGCAGTGTGCTTTCAGGTGTGGGTATGGTTGATTCAAATTCCTGTGTAGCAGAAGAAAGTATCATGCTTTCAGAGCTTTGGTAGTGGGGGAGGAGTTAACCTCTGTTACTGAGGAAGCTGTGTCAGCTGCCAGCATTTTACAGATGAACAAAGGATAGATCCCATTCTAGAGTGGTGAGGAGAAATGGGGGAAGATCTTTGGAAGAGCAAAGCAAGACCAACCCCAACTAAATCATCCCAGCCAGGACCTTATGAAGCCGGGCCTTAAAAACTTGAGCCCATTGCTCCTTGTTCTGCCATCTGCCACCACTTAGAACAGCGTAGCTCCATCATCTTTGGAATTCCACTTTAGTAGTTGAAGGCTGCTATAAAATCCTCACTCTTCTCTTCTTCAGACTAAATAAGCCCTGTTCCCTGAGCCTCTCCTCATAAGCCATGTACCCCAGCCCCCTAATCATTTTCATTTCCCTCCACTGCACTCTCTCCAATTTGTCCACATCCTTTCTGTACTGCAGGGGGTCAACACTGGACACAATACTACAGATGAGGTCTCACCAGTGCTGAATAGACGGGAATAATCACTGCCCCCGAATCTGCTGGCAATGTTCCTACTAATGCAGCCCAATAAGCCATTAGCCTTCTTGGCAACAAGGTCACACTGCTGACTCATATCCAGCTTCTCATCCACTGTAATCCTCAGGTACTTTTCTGCAGAACTGCCGCTTAGCCAGTCGATTCCCAGCCTGCAGCAGTTCATGAGATTCTTCCATCCTAAGTGCAGGAGTCTGCACTTATCCTTGGTGAACCTCATCAGATTTATTTTTGCCCAATCCACAGGCACCTGTCCTTCTCCCTGGAAGGAAAATGAGAGGACCCCTAGACCTTATCAGAGACTCCTGGGAAGGGGATACTGAGGTGGGGGAAACCAGTAACTGAATATATACAGGGGTTCAAGGAGGAATTAAAAGACATGATGGACATGATTCAAACCAACCTCAGGGACAGCCAATCCAAGCAAACGGCATTGTATGATAAACATGCTTGTAAATGATCTCTTGAAATAGGGGACTTGGTATTAGTGCTAAGCCCCATGAAAAATACAAATGCAAAAAACTTAACTTTTGAAATATGCAAAATGAAATATGCAGTGAGTTAACCCCAGCTGAACAGGCAGAAATATTATCTATACTACAAACACACGAACAAGTGTTTTCAGCAAGTCAGAGAGGACTCACATGATGATCCATAAGAGCATCACTGAGGATTCACAGCCTGCATCCAGCCAGGCCTACTGCAAAATGCAAGAGTAAATTTGTACAGAAATACAGAACATGCTGCACATGGGAATTATTAAAGCATCTGACGGGTTTTGGGCATCACCTATGATTTTGGTCCCCAAGAAAGACACCACCGTAAGATTGTATGTTCTTTATAGAAAACTCAGTGCTGTCACGGTGCCAGATGCTTCCTATGCCCAGAATTGATGATATGCCTAATGTTTTGAGCAAAGTAGATATCTTGGCACATTTGACCTTGTGAAAAGTTATTGCTGAATAGGCACAGCCTTTAGATGAAGACGAACAGTAAAAATCTGCTTTAATTACTGATATAGAACTGTATGAATTCATAATATTACCATTTGTGTTAACTAATGCAGGAGCAACTTTTTAGAGACCAGTCAACTGAGTGTTAAACAGATTAAAAGAATTTGCAAAAGCATATATTGATAATATTGCAATTTATTGCATCTCTTGGGCACACCACATGAAACACTGTGGTATTGTACTGTCAAAACTCAAAGACGCAGGTCTGACTGTTAAAGTCTCTAAGTGTAAAATTAGAGCAGCCAGAGTTCCTTATTTGGGCCATTGGGTAGGTAGTGGTCAGATCTCTCCTAAGCCCCAGGGCAAAATGCAGATCCAGTCTTTCATAGGGCTGGTTAATTATTTGTGTGTGGCTTCAGTGGCAATGTATCTGCAATCAAAGATCTGTGTAAAAAGACAAAGGCAAACAAAGTTGTACAGTCAAAACCTAGCACGAGTGTTTTCATGAGGTAAACAAAATCTTATGTGAAAAGCCTGTTCTGGCCAGCCCAGTTTTTTGATATAATGTTTAAACTTTGTACTGATTCATCAAACATTGTGCTAGAAGCAGTACTGACACAAGCAGGAGAAGCAATAAGAAGTATTGCTTTGCTTTCTTAAGCAAAAAATAAAGACACTCACTGAAAAGAATTACTGTTAGAGAGACAGAGTTTTATGCTATAGCAGGGATCGGCAACCTCTGGCACATGGCTCACCCGGGTAAGCACCTTGGCTGGCTGGGCCAGTTTGTTTACCTGCCGTGTCAGCAGGTTTGGCCGATTGTGGCTCCCACTGGCCGCAGTTTGCCGTTCCAGGCCAATGGGGGTGGTGGGAAGCGCCGCGAGCTGAGGGACGTACTGGCCGTGGCTTCACGCCACCCCCATTGGCCTGGGACGGCGAGCTGTGATCGGCCGAACCTGCCGATGCAGCAGGTAAGCAAACTGGCCCAGCCTGCCAGGGTGCTTACCCTGGCGAGCCGCGTGCCAGAGGTTGCCGACTCCTGTGCCATAGTGTGGGTAGTCAAACAACTGAGTCTCTATCTCTTTAACAAGAAATTCAACTCCATTACTTTGGCTGCATAACATTAAGGATTCTAACTCCAAACTACTATGATGGTGTATGACACGGGTGGCCAACCTGTGGCTCCGAAGCCACATGTGGCTCTTTAGAAGTTAATATGCAGCTCCTTGTATAGTCACCGATTTTGGGGCTGGAGCTACAGGTGCCAACTTTCCAATGTGCTGGAAGCCGCTCACTGCTCAACCCCTGGCTCTGCCATAGGCCCTGCCCCCACTCCACCCCTTCCCACCCGCTCCCCGGAGCCTGCCATGCCCTCACTCCTCCCCCTCCTCCCCAAAGTCTCCTGCACGCTATGGAAACAGCTGACTGGGAGGTGTGAGGAGGGAGGGGAAGGTGCTGATGGGCGGGGCTGCCAGTGGGTGGGAAGCACTGGGAGCGGGGAGTGGGCGGAGCTAGTGTGGGGCTGCTGATGTATTACTGTGGCTCTTTAGCAATGTACATTGGTAAATTCTGGCTCCTTCTCAGGCTCAGGTTGACCATCCTGGAGTATTATGTTCCAAGAGTATGACATGGAGATGGTAGACATAAAGAGGAAAGAAAATGTGGTGGCAGGTGCCCAGAAAGGAGAGCTCTGATCTGCTGCTTCCAGTGGCAAACCCTCTTACAGCTATGTAATGAAGGAGATGTGACCCTAACAACATCCCAGTGACACAGGGGAAGACGATCACAGGTATCTGGTAGTGAATTTCAGCTGGCTGACCACGTCAGTGTACCCCAATTCAGAAATGTCATAATCTGTATCAAATAGGTGTTGTGTGAGGTGTCATAGGAAAACCAGTAACATAAAGATCATTAGTATTCTTGTATCTTGCATGTATGGAAAAAAAGGACTGTACAAATGTGAAGAAAATATGGAATTAAAATGTGATTGAACCACACAAGTCTGGGGAGTGGGTAAACAGTTTTTTTTCCCAAACAAGGAAAAGACCAATGCCTCCATGTGTAATCACAGAAAATTGGCAATCAGAGTCAAGTGACTACTCATTGGCATATTGGAGGCTGCATTGTAGAAAGCACCATCAGGGAAGAAAGCAGCATGGAACCTTCTCCATCAGACTCCACGGTACCTGTCCCCACAGCAGTGGCACTGAAGTTTAAGAATAAAACATTTCAAAAGTTCACTGGACTATAAAAGAGAGGAGCAAGTTATTTTTTAAAGGGACTGAGGACTTTGGACCACTGGGAGATCCTAACCAAAGGGGTGGTCGGTCAGCTTGCTGGAAGGAAGTGTGGTAAGAATTTTACTTTGAACTAAGATTGTACTTTTGTTAATTCTTAGCCACTAGCAAGCATTTTTCATTTGTATTTCCTTGTAACCAGTTCGGATTTTATCCCTTATGCTTATACCAGAGGTTGGCAACTTCTGGTATGAGGCTCGCCAGGGTAAGCACCCTGGCGGGCCAGGCCAGTTTGTTTACCTGCCATGTCGGCATGTTCGGCTGATCGCGGCTTCCACTGCTGCAGTTCGCCGTTCCAGGCCAATAGGGGCTGCTGGAAGTGGCGTGGCTGAGGAATATGCTGGCCACAGCTTCCCGCCTCCCCCATTGGCCTGGGACGGTGAACTGCGGCCAGTGGGAGCCACGATTAGTCAAACCTGCGGACACGGCAGGTAAACAAACTGGCAGCCCGCCAGGTTGCTAACCCTAGTGAGCCAGCTGCCAGAAGTTGCCAACCCCTGGCTTATAGCTAGAGCAATGCTTGAATTGAAGTGATCGTTAACTTGTTTCAATGTAACCCCCTGTGGTTTGATATAGACATTGAACAGCTTTTTCATTTTATTGCATGTATCACTAGCAAGCATTCCATTCCCTTATGTCAAAGTCAGTTCTTTGAGGCAGGGACTTTTATTATCTCTGTGTTTGTACAACACCTAGCACATTGGTGCCCTGTCCTTACTGGGGTCTAAGTGCCACTACAACATAAATGTAAAATAATTATAATAAAAGACATTCTGCTACCAACATTTCTGTTGGCTTTGTGGTCTATTTGTATTTATATTGTGAAGATATTAATATTCTTCCCCATTTTATAATCCTCAGTAATGGTGGCTAATTCTCTGGCAGTGCAGCAAAAGATGCTTTCTTTTATTTGAATTTTTGTTCATTTTTCAGAAGACACTCAGAACTGACACAGGGGATAAACTTTTATTGACTTTGTTTTCACAATGAGCTTTAAGTTTCAGACATAAAGTAGTTCCAGATGTTTGATTATCACACATGCTAATGTGCAGAGGCACAATTTTGAAGAAGAGACATTTTCTTATAATGCAATGGACACCTGAATTTCTCTCTCTTCAAAATATCTCAGTTTCAACTCATCTTTCTCCCCTCTTCACCACTAGGCTCTGTTGTTCAGTTATTCCATTTATACCTTGGTCACCCTGCTTCTTCCCCACCGGCACAAAGAACAGCAGCTCAGAAATCTCCAGAGCAGAAAAGCTGCCAGAGGAATTAAGCACAGATCTTGGAGACTGGTTTACCCCAGGAGCCTATATGTCACATAAGACTTGCAGCAGGTTTGCTGAGATGCACCTTAGTGGGAGGAAAAGAGCTACTTTGGGAACACTCAGGAGGGTCAAATCCCTTTCGGTTTTCACCAGCTGTCTTAGTAAGCTCTCAGAAACACTGATGGGATTGTTTTAAGTTTAATGGACATTTGCCCAGAGCATTGGATGGGCTCTTTAAATATGAAAATGAATAATCAAATCTAAAATGATTTAGAGGCAAAAATGATACCAAAAGGAGTTACAAACTGGCCTGATTTTGAACAAGGCCTAATCTCATCTATCTTTAGACATGCATGTGCAATTTGGGTGCACTAATACATCTAAAACCTCCAGATGCCGATGATAGAATTAAGACACACAAAGCCCGAGCTTCACAATGAGTTTTTGAGCATGATGATTCTATCAACTACACATACAGGCTGATTTTGTAGTTAAGGTACTGGACTGGGACTATAGATACATGAGTTCAATACCTTTGTTTTCCATAGATTTGCTCAGTGTCTTGGATAAGTCATTCAGTGCTCTGGGCTTTGGTTCAAAATGGGAAAAATAATACTTTTTTCTTCTGTCTTGACTATTTGAATGGTAGGTTCTTTGTGGCAGGGACTTATATAGTGTTTAGCATACTGGAAGCCCTGATATTGATTGGTGGCTATAAGTGCTACCATAACAGGTCTTAGTACACAAAAATTGTATACATGGGGTGAGTAACCACAGAGTTGCTTAGGAAAGGTAGTTGTATGAAAGATAGGTAGTGTGGCGTGAGACTACCCTGGCTTAACCAGGAGATATTCAGTGATTGGAAACTCAAAAAACAGTCCTACGCAAGTGGAAACAAGGTCAAATTATGAAGGATAAATACATAAAAAAAAACAACACCACAAACAGGTAGGGACAAAATTAGAAAGGCCAAAGCACAAAGTAAGATTAAACTAGCTAGAGACATAAAGCATAACAAAAAAAAAATCTACAAATACTTTAGAAGGAAGAGGAGACCCGGGTCAGGGTAGGCCCATTACTTAATGTGTGTGTGGGGGAGTGGAGGAAGACAATAACAGAAAATGTAGAAATGGCTAAAGTGTTAAATGCCCTTTTTGTTTCATAAATAGAACAAGAGTACTTGTGGCACCTAAGAGACTAACAAATTTATTTCAGCATAAGCTTTCGTGGGCTACAGCTCACTTCTTCAGATGCATAGAATAGAATACACATACAGGAGATATTTATACATACAGAGAACATGAAAAGGTGGAAGTATGCATACCAGCTGGAAGAGTCCAATCAATTGAGATGAGCTATCATCAGTAAGAGAAAAAAAACCTTTGAAGTGATAATTGATATGACCCATAGAAGGTACGAGGAGAACTTAACATAGGGAAATAGATTCAGTTAGTGTAATGATCCAGCCATTCCCAGTCTCTGTTTAAACCTAAGTTAATTGCATCTAATTTCCATATTAATTCGAGTTCAGCAGTCTCTCTTTGGAGTCTGTTTTTGAAGTTTTTTTGTTGCAAAATTGCCACCTTCAAGTCTGTCACTGAGTCATTAGAAAGGTTGAAGTGTTCTCTCACTGGTTTTTGAATGTTATGACTCCTGATGTCAGATTTGTGTCCATTTATTCTTTTGTGTAGAGACTGTCCGGTTTGGCCAATGTACATGGCAGAGGGGCATTGCTGGCCCATGATGGCAAATATCACATTGATAGATGTAGATGTGCAGGTGAATGAGCCCCTGATGGCGTGGCTGATGTAATTAGGCCCTATGATGGTGTCACTTGAATAGATATGTGGACAGAGCTGCTTTGCAACAAAAAAAAACCTTCAAAAACAGACTCCACTTAGGAAGGAACAATCAGTTGCATAAATACAAAATGGGAAAGGGCTGGCTAGAAAGGAGCACTGCAGAAAGACATATAGTGGATCACAAGCTAAATATGAGTCAATAGTGTACTTCTGTTGCAAAAAAACCCCAACAAAACAAAAACAAAACCATCATTCTGGTATGTAAACAAGACATGAGAAGTAATTCTTCTGCTCTACTCTGCATTGACAAGGCCTCAACTGAGGTATTGTGTCCAGTTCTGGGCATACAATTCAGGAACAATGTGGACAAATTGGAGAAGGTCCAGGGCAGAGCAACAAAATTGACTGAAGATCTAGAAAACATGACCTATGAAGAAATATTGAAATAATTTGGTTTGTTTAGTCTGGAGAAGAGAAGACTGAGGAAGGAAATGATTACAGGTTTCAGTTACATCAAAGGTTGTTACAAGGAGGAGGGTGAAAAATTGTTCTCCTTAACCTCTGAAGATAGGACAAGAAGTAATGGGCTTAAGTTGCAGCAAGGGAGTTTTAGGTTGGACATTAGGAAAATCTTCCTAACTGTCCAGGTAGTTAAGCACTGGAACAAATTGCCTAGGACATTGTAGAATCTCTGTCATGGAGGTTTTTAACAATAGGTTAGACAAACATCTGTCAGGAATGGTCTAGTAAGTTATTACTTAGTTCTGCCTTTAGTGCAGAGGACTCAATTAGATAACGTATGGAGGTCCCTTGCACTCCTACACTTCTATGAGTCTATGCACAAAAGAATGCCAGAGTTTGAAAATCAGGCCCAAAATGTGGTTTAGAACATTCCACTGAAATATTTGATTTTGTTTTAGGATTGTACATGCAGATGATTCTTAAAATCTCTTCAAAGAGAGAATCAGGCTATTCCTCTGATATCCATTTCCCCCTCATTTTCTAAGAAGGTTTGTTAAGCAACAATAGAATCCAATTTCATTTGACAAATTCTGCCAACTGGGGCTATAGTTTTTTGCGGGGGAGAGTTGGGAGGAGGGGGGTGGAGAGGAGAGTTTTTCTCTCTCTCTTTATATATATATCAACCTTTTCTTACTAAAGGCTTAGTCATTTGAAAAATCTCATTGGCTTCTTCAATGTTGTCTCAGAGGACAAATGACTTAAATGATTTTATTAACTATGGCTATCAGACATAGCATGCCATTTGGGAGAATATCTCTCTCTACCTCTATAGTTGTCTGTGGGGGTATATCAGTGAACTGAATCTAAAAAACAACAGATATGAAAACCAGCACACAACTAGATCAGTTGGATTATTTTTTTCTGTGTGTTTCGGTAGTACTTGTAAGGAGCTCTGTGGGATCAAGCTCTCCTCAGTCACTCTTTGCATCTGTGTTTCAGCTTTGAAAATGGGCTGGTAGGGAGGGAAAGTAAAGAAAGAACCCTGCAGTGTTGGGAACTCTGATTCCCAGGCTCCAGTTAGCCTGCCACTTTGATAAAACGGGTCATCATGGCATCTCAACTAAAAGCTGTGGCTATGTTTAGTGCATACAAGCCTTTCTCCAGAGACAGCACAAGCTGTTAGTTTCGCTGCCACATGCCTGCTGTGTAAATGGAGCTATGTAACTGCTATGACATTGTTTACTCTGCATTGCACCTTTAAGTTTATAAGGAGCGTGCAGCTCTGTAGTATTCTGTGAAAGGCAGAGCTGAGGCCGCATAGTACACAGTAGGCATTCACTGTGCTCTCTCATGAAGATTTTTCTGACTTTGTCTTGCTTTGTTGTGGCCCATAACCTAAAGTAAAACAAATGAAACAGCATGTTTGGCTGTTCCTGTATTTAGCAAAAACAGCACATCCAGAACTTTTAAAGAGATAGGAAAACTTCTGTAGCAAAGCAGGGGTCTGTGATGGATTCTCTCCCCCGTACCCTTCAGGAGGTGTTGGTGCCCTGATACAACCCTCCTTAAAGTAAACTCACTCAGGCTGGCCTAACAAAAAGATTTAATCCTCCAGATGCCTAGAAGTGACACTGACCAACTGGAAGACAGCTGGCCAGTTAAGAAGGCTTGCCTGCTTCCTCTCAGGGTGTGTTGGGGAGGCTGGGACAGGAGGGGAGCTGGACTTCTCCTTAGTACTAGCACAGAACCCAGGGCCAGGTCAGGGCCTTGGCTTAAAGCACTGTGGCAAAACAGTTACCTTTGATGTTTGTTTAAAGGTGCAGGCAGCCAAATTTTTGTTATTATTTATTTATTGAAGACTGACACCGAGCTTCCAGCGTAGACTGCCTGCTCCAAACAGACTTCCACACTTCTTAAACTGAGGTAGAAAGCACCTTCAGCGTCACATTCAACAAGAAGGAGACATGACAGTGCAGCTATACCTGTGACAAGGCTCAATTCACTTGTATGCTGGAAATATTTTGTGCCACTCCTGTGATTCAAAACAGACATACACTCAGCTAAGCCACTTAAAATGGTTTTATGGTGCTTTGCATCACTACAGCAGCACACAACATCCCAGAAAAATCTGGTCCAAGATTTTCTTCCAAATCTAGTGGTTTCACTTCCAATCCAAACGTGCAGCTATGCTACATCAAAGCATAAAATCCAGATGCACATTTGGTGAAGAAAAAAAATCCTGCTCTTCATCTTTGCACTTTGGTCTTTAAATTAACCAATCATTTAACACTTGAAGAAAGGTGTTGTCATGGTAACAGGGCTAACTGCACTTCTGTCCATTTTCTGGTCTCTCTGGGCTACAGTAGTCTGCATATTAACCATTCTTCCCCTTTAGGTCCTACTGAGTTCCTACTGAGTTCTGGCACCAGTAGTTCTTCCTTTCAGGAGTCTGTAACAGTGGTGTTCAGTGGCCAGTGTACAGACAACCAAAGTGGTGTGCATTTAACAGTAGAACAAAGCATTAGAGAAAATGCTTTTTTGTTTAAAAATGATTTTAAAACAATCTACATGTTTATTCATCTTACTTAAAGGCTTACCATCCTATGATGGCAACCCAGGCCGGCCTAACTCCATTAGACACCCTTAGTGGGTGCCTCAGTCTCAGTCTGAGTCTCCTGAACAGTTCCTCCCCATATTAAACCCCACTAGAGTTCTTTTGATCTCTTGTATTTCTCAGCTTTTCCTGGCTTTGTCCTTAACAATGCTCAAGTGTTTACAGAGGGATGGATTATGTTCAGCCATTCTTTCTCCTTCCCACTTGTTTTCTCAACAACCGTCTTTTAAACTTAAACCAATATATTCAGATAAAAAGCAGCCCAATAACCAGGTTAACACATAGTACTCAAATTATTACAGAGCAACTCCACATCCACCACTGTTACAGAGTCAATTAAAGAAGGCTTCATATAAGGGAAATACATACTAACTGAAAAAATCCAGGTGGTCTAGTGAATGGAGCACAAA
The DNA here is from genome assembly GCF_003597395.2 of Chelonoidis abingdonii. Classification (NCBI taxonomy): domain Eukaryota; kingdom Metazoa; phylum Chordata; order Testudines; family Testudinidae; genus Chelonoidis; species Chelonoidis abingdonii. The sequence goes on along the minus strand of NC_133769.1, from coordinate 307,422,207 downwards.
GCATGTAAGGCAAAGTGTGATAGAAAGATATGGTAGTGTGTGGGAGAAGAAAGGAAAAATGGGGGGTTGCAGGCTGAGATTTTCAAAGCCAACCAGGAATGCCCACTGGACAGCCAAATTCCTTGGTTGGCTTTAGAAATCTCAGCCATAATGTACTGTTAAATGCAATGGTGAATTATTCAGATTTTATTTCTAGAGCCCCCATCATTAAAGGAACTAAGTCTAAGCACCTTACATATAGGCCACAGCATTCCCTTTAGCACAAAAGAGTATGGAAGGGAGAAATGCCCCCAAAATATGTTTAACTGGAGTAGGAAGGAGGGCCTATTATGCAGCCACTACACTTGGCCCCCCTCTTCTCCCTCCATTTCAGAGGAAGCAACTGTTATGCATGACCAGATGCTCAATAAAAAAAGCAAGTAAAATGGAAATATTCCCTTAAACCATACAGGGACTTGAATCCAGAATCAGAACTGAATTTTGTTGCCTGAAGAAATCCATGCCCCAACAAGGGAGAAAGGTGATAATTGAAAAGCTGTGGAAACATTTGGTCTCATAGGAATAATGTCACCTAGGGACTAATGCAAACTAGGGAACTTTCCAGTAACAGAACGAAGAGGTGCCAGCAGATACACATCAGTGAATCTGCTCTGTTGACCTCTTTGTGGTTAACAGCATACTACACTGAACATCACTGTGACAGCAGCCTGCAGTGTATGATAGCAAGTCATACCGCATAGAACCTAGTTGCCAGTAGCATATGAAGGGAACGTAACAGCTTAACAGCCATGTGAAACTCAGAATTACTATGTAAGTAAAAGAGATGTTGGAATAATTAGATTTGCAGTGTTTGAATTAACATCCCAGGTGAACGGACATAGCAATGTTTATTGCACACTATGTAATTCAGAGAAACAGAAATAAAAGAGGTTATTTTGAGGAAAACATCACTTGCACAGTGTGTACTGAGAAATTATAACAGGGACATAACAGCAAGCAGTACATAGGAGTAAAAATCACCACCTCATCCAGACAAGTATCTAAGCAGTCAAAGACGACAGGCTGAAACTGTCTCAGAGCAGACATAATAACCCGTAGAGAGGCAAGGTGGGTGAGGTAGTATCTTTGATTGGGCCAATTTGTGTTGGTGAGAGAGACAAGCTTTCGAACTTACACAGGGCTCTTCTTCAAATCTGGGAAACAAACTCAAAGTTTCATGGCTAAATATAAATTTGAACAAATTGTCTTATAATTAATGCAAGAGATTATTCAAGATGAAGGGGCCTGTTAACCCCTCTCCAGTCATAGGGAGAAAAGGAAGCGGTGGGGGGGATGATTTTTAGTGGGTTAGAAATTGTTATAATAAGCCATAAATCCAGTGTCTTTAGTCAGTTTATGATTACAGACCAGACATACCAACCCAAAGCAGCACCAGACCCTGACAGAACAACAGAAGCTAAACCTGCAAACATATGTGCACTGCTACAATGATCAGCACCGCCCACCGTGTACCTTTCACGATCCATACGTCCTAAACATGTCTATCACAATACGTGGTATCACACATACAGTTCACTAAATGTGTCAACAAGAACAATGTGGGTAAAACCAGACAATGACTACGCTCTCAGATGAACTCACACAGGAAAATGATAAAAGACAAAAAAACACCCTATAACCTGTGGGTGAACACTTTTCACAAAGCCATCACTCTGTATCTGACCTCGGGATGCTGGAACAGGGGAGGCCAGGGGGTCATGGCCCCATGAATTTTTTAACGGCCATAAGGGCAAGTGAGTGGGGCAGAGAGGATGCAGAAGAGCAAACGGGATATTGGGGGGAAGAGGCAGTGCGAGTCTGGGGACTCGGGTAAAGGGACGGGAGTGGGGGTGGGGCTTTAGAAGGAGGGGTGGTACAGGAGTGTGGTCTTGGGGGGGATGGTGCGAGGGCAGAGGCTCTGCGAAAGGGGTGGTGTGAGGGCGGGGACTCAGGTGAAGGGGCAGGGGTGGGACTTTGGGAGGAAGGGTGGAATGGGGCGTGGCCTGGGGGGATGGTGCGAGGGCAGAGTCTGTAGGGAAGAGGTGGTGTGAGGGCACTGACTCGGGAGAAAGGGCAGCGCAGAGGGGGAGCTTTGGGGGGAAGGAGCTCCAAAGATGGGCAGGGCCATGGTTCAAGCTCCGGTGGCCACTCCACTTCTGGAAGCTTTCACCTCCCCATCTGTCTTCCCAACCCTCATCTTCAAAGGAAACTTGCACAACACTTTCAAAAGGCAAGACTGAAAGGTTAAATTCTTAACTTCGCTAAACTCTAACAATCATGGAATAAATAGAGACACTGGATTTATGACTTATTGCGACAATCTGTGACTCACTAACTAGGATGACCATATGTCCCATTTTGTTTGAGATAGTCCCCCTTTTCAGCTCTTTTCTGGCCGTCTATACCTTTTCACTAAAGCTGGGCATTTGTTTCTGATTTGCGCAGGCAGCGTTGCCTTCAGAGCTGTTCCCCCAGGCAGCAGCCGCCCCCTCTCTCCAGCTACAAGGCAGAGTGGAGAGCAGAGGCTGCTGCCAGGGGTCAGCTCTGAAGGCAGGTACAGCATCAGAGAAGCACTACCTTCAAATCTGTCTCCCAGGCAGCAGCACCTGCTCTCCAGTTGCCAGGCTGAGCAGAGAGCAGCAGCTGCTGTGGGGGGTCAGTTCTGAAGGCAGTGCTGCCCATCAGCAGTATGATCAGAGAAATTTGCTACCTTCAAGCCTTCCTCCCCGGGCAGCAGCCCCTGCTCTCTGGCTGGACACTACAGGTAGTTCCTATGTCTTGGTCAACCTGGGACAGCTATCCACTGCTTGCATCACAGGATAATGAGTAGTTTACTTAAACGATTGTGCCTCATAGATGTATAATCCCTTCCCAAGCAGCCTGATGTTCTGGTAAAATGAGTGTGCTCCACACAGTAGAATGGTGCACTCCTCCCTGAGTTCAGTGACTGCAGTCACTGGTCTTTAAGCAGGATGCACAAAGAGGAGAGTGACAGAGTGAAGAGAGGACAGTTGTGCTATTGCAGGGGCATCAATTCTGAAGGCAGCGACGCCCCCCAGCAGCAGCAGAGAAATGTGCTACTGGCAGGAAGTGCTGCTTTCAGAACTGACCCCTGGGCAGCAACCCCACTTGCCAACTACAAGGCAGAGCAGAGAAGTAAGGGTGACATGGTATTGGCATCCTTACTTCTGCATGCCTCAGAGTCTGAGGCTTCCTTACTGTGTGACTCAATATAGAATGCTTTGAGCAACTTGACCAGGAGGCTGTATAGCAGCACTAAATTAATTTCCCTACAAGGTCAGTAACGAGAAGGTAGGAACCTCATTTATTGGTGGGCACAAAGCATGTCTAAATAGATTGTCAGCATTAACAGGGTTGCAGCATGCCACACGCTGGCAAACCGATGGGGGTTAGTGGTGGTGCTCTAATTTGTAAACACTGATTTTTGTTGGTTAGTTGTTTTGCTGCTGCAGGCTGAAAGCAGCGTGATGGCCTCATCACAGTTCCAATGTTTGCCTAGCTTGGGAGCCTGAGTGATGAGTCAATTTGAAATAGGAAGGGTTTTTAATTGCATATTTTGTGGTAGCTAAGAGTCCCCCTGAGCCAAAAAACAGGCTGCCTGCAGTAGAGGCAGAGAGCTGTGTTCAGATGCTGGTCTGAGCCAGTGTTCAGAAAATGTCTTGTGAAGGAACACTTGCAAATAACTTCTACCCTGGTGTCTAAGTAGCAGATTTATCAGGGCACAGAGATCTCTGGTGTAAACCATTTGACTTGGAGACAGGAGTGAAAGTAACTTATATGATTTACTGGTACACAGAGTGGCCAGGGTCCTGGCCAAGGTGGGGGTGGGCAGCTCTGGGCCCCCGGAAGGGGCAGGTCCTCAGGCCAAAATTCCCCAGCCAACCCTTCAATGCTGCCTGGCCCATGCCCTTTAAATTACTGCCAGAGCCCCGGGGCAGATACCCCTTTTCCCCTTCAGTGACCCAGCCAGTACGATCAGCACTTTCTTACTGGTATGCTGTACTGGTCCATACCAGATGACTTTCATCTCTGCTTGGAGATTAACTTGGCCCATAGCAAGGAATTGGTTCAGCAAAACAGGGCCATCAGGAGCAGGGTTCCAGCCAGAGGCAAACTGACATCATTTATCTAAAAAATCCCTGCAAGGAGCATAGACAGTTCATTCACACATGTTCTCCTTTCTTAAGGGCTGGTTGTGTTAGAAGTAAGGGTAGCCAGAGCCGGATCTGGGCACCAGCATTCCAAGTATGTACTTGGGGTGGCACTTTTCAAGGGGCAGCATTCCAGCCCTTTGGGGCAGGACTTTACTGTGGCGGCAGCATTCAGCAATCCAGCTTTTTTTTTTTTTTGCTTGTGGGAGCAAAAAAACTGGAGCCAGCCCTGAGGGTAGCAATACCACCATGAAGTATTTCTTCACACAAGTACAGTCAACCTGAGGAACTCTTTGCAGAGGATGTTGTGAAGGCCAAGACTACAACAGGGTTCAAAAAAGAACTAGATAAATTCATGAAGGATAGGTCCATCAATGGCTATTAGCCAGGATGGGTGGGGATGGTGTCCCTAGCCTCTGTTTGCCAGAAGCTGGGAATGAGCAACAGGGAATGGATCATTTGATGATTACCTGTTCTATTCATTCCCTCTTGGGCATCTGGCATTGGCCCCTGTCGGAAGACATGATACTGGGCTAGATGGACCTTTGGTCTGACCCAGTATGGCCATTCTTATGTTCATGCTACCTTTACTTCTGTGCTGCTGCTGGTGGGGGCGCTGTCTTCAGAGCTAGGCACCCCAGCAAGCAGCTGATGCTCTCCATTGCTGTGAAGGAAGTACTGCCACCAATCATATGATATTGCCAAGTGATGCTTTTGTTACTTTTGTGGGGGGAAGGGGCTTGTGTGACCTGTGTCCTTAGAAGAATCAATAGTTTGCGTGTGGTCTAGGAAACATCTGTGTAATTTTAAAGAAGACCTCCAAAAATAGTTCAAGTTTTTTAAAAAAGACATTTCAACATTGGACAAAAGCAAAGTTGTATGCGAGACATGTGGAGCACATTTCTCCATTGCCCACGGCATTCAAAATGACATTACCCAGCACCTTCAAAGCAAGAAACACAGAGATGCTGATAGAAGTAAGTGTTTAACACCAAGAGTTTCAGGATTTTTTCTGAGGCAAGACACAGAAGCTGAAAAAGTTTTTGTCAGTGAGAGAGTGTTTGCTTACCACTCAGTGAGGCACGGACACAGTTTCCGGTCTAGTGACTGTACATCACAATTCATTAGGAAACTGTACCAAGTTTTCATCTGCTTGCACAAAATCTCAGGCAATTGTTTGCAACGTCTTAGCCCCTTTATCTATTAAAGAAGTGCAGCTTGAGTTGGACAAGTGTTCCCTTATTACACTTAGTGTGGATGCATCGAACAAAAAGGAGCAAAAACTATTTGCTATTCTTACATGGTATTTTCTCCCACTGACTGGTGTTTGCAAAAAATTATTCACTTTTTGTCTCTACCCCAGAGAAACATCAGATTTGCGGTGTGCAGTCATCCAGCAAGTGATTGAGAAGTAAGTACTCTCTTAGCAGCAAGATTGTTGGATTTTGTGCAGGCAATACCAATACTAACTTTGGGGGTGCCAGATGTTATCAGAAAAACAATTTGTGGCAAAAGCTCCAGGTCAACTTAGGATAAGAGATCTTTGGTATTGGGTGTGATGCACATATTGTGCATAACTGCCTCCAAACTGCAGTTGACTGTCTTCCTTTAGATGTGGAGAGCTTTGCTGTAAAGATTTACAAATACTTTCATATCTACACGGTGTTTGTTGAAGAGCATGGCAGCATGCAATTCCTCTCACTGGGACCAGAAATACACAGGATTTTGTTGATTTTTGATGGGCTTAAAGCATATTTTCTTCTCAAGATAAATGCCCGACACTGCTAAAGAAGCTCTTTGATGATCCTGCCACTCATCTGTGGCTTTCATTTGCCAACAAACAAAGTGCCATGTACCAAAACATAACAGAGATGATAGAGAAAAACGATTTGTTAGTGACAGAAGTTGCATTGCAAATATGTTATCGGAGAGGCTTGGAGAAAGATCTGTCACAACAGACGTGAAGAACTTACTGAATGCTCTTGTAGAATGTGGGCAAATGAAAGAAAGGGAGTTTTGCAATGTAGTTGACAATTTTTACATAACATGATTGTCCTACTTAGAGCAGCCTGCCTTTGAGTGCACCAAAAAGTTTTAACGGGCTCTACTGAGGAATATGCCGCAGTGGGAGGAAATGCAGGACAGCCTCACCAGAATTCCCACCTTAAATATGTTGGATGAGAATCATCTCTTTGATGAGTGGTCTAGTGCAAAATCAATTTTCTCCAGTTGTCTTTCAGACTAGAATCATCAGAGAACGCCCATCACCGAAAGTCGGAAGAAGATTTTTCAAGAGAGGGACTGTAATGCAGTACAATACTCACGTCTAGCCAAGGCTGTGGAATTAGTGCTGTGTCTGCCTGGTACTACAGCACCTGTTCAACATATTTTTTCAATTATGAATTATGTGTGGTCTCCTGAAAAATCACATCTGAATGTCTGCACCATGAAGGCTGTCCCGTGTGTGCAAGTTAACTTTTGTCTAGACTGTACTGCATTCTACAACAAGTTGCTGAAAGACAAGCAAACCTTCAGAAAAATAGCAGCTTCCGAGAAATACAACTGATATCAAGCAGCTTCACACCCTGAAGAATGGCAAGATGAGGAACAATCCTAGTAACCACTGAGTTTTAAGTAAAATATATGAAACCATGAAATATATGAACATATATATAAAATATATGAAACTGTCTTATCTTTTTTACATACTGTAAATAAATTCCCCTGAGCACTGATCATCTCTTACCAGATGTCCCATTTTCAGTTTAGGGAAATATGGTCACCCTATCACGAACAATCTCCATCAGTTGTTTCTCCCCCTTCCTTTCCTCCCTATTATTGAGGGGCCACTTCACCTTGAATGGTCCCTTTGAAAGAGTCAAAGGCCCCCAGGAAAGGGTTGAGCAGCAGTTTATATAGTCAGCAGGCCCAGGCCCTGGACCACGGCGGGGCTGCAAAGAGTCCAAGGCTCAGGCCCTTAGGCAGGTGCTGAGCAACCACAGGTAAATAGCACACCCAGGCTTCTAAGCAGTCTGTGAGAGGGGGAGACTGCCACCCACATGTTGGGTAACAGGGGGATGCAGGCCCTCCCACTCCACTGCATCCAAGTTTGGGGCCCTAGCAGTGGCCACAGACCCGCTGCTGTGTCAGTGGGGATACTGGCCGCAACACACTGACATAAGTTCCGGCTGTATTGCAGCCAGACTCAGGTTGGCTGCCCCCTGGCTACTTCCCAACTCTTCGTCTGGGTACCTGAGTCAAGATGATGTCCTCAGGGGGGTCGATCACCGTTGGTTCCTTGGGGTATCTGGTAAGGGGTAAGCTCAGCATCTCTTCTTGGTAGCCGGTGAGGGGTAGGCTCGGCAACTCTCTCACACACTAGTTTGTGTCGAGTGTCAGCCGATCAGGCCAGTCTCCAGGTCCGCAGCTGGTTGTTAGTGTGTCCCTGGCGGGAGTTTGTCCAGGGGTGTCTGGCCTCTCCAGCGGCTGCCTCCTGAGTGAGCTCTGGGGTTGAGCTCTTATACTTCCTGTCTGACCTCTGACCACTCTGGTGTCCGGTGGAGTTGGTCCCTCTCTGGAGCACTGGGGAACCACACCGCCTCCCTACAATCCCACTGAACTAAAGCTAAAAAAATATGTCACCATGTGGCATGTATCAAATATGGAAAAATGGATCTAAGTAACGTACACTTATTTGGTACAGAGGTGTTTTAATTTGATATTAAGCAGTTCGTAACAACAGCCAATACTTTAATAGTTAGAGGTGATGGGACAGTATTTTCACCTCTTAAGAAAAAAATGGTCTCTTTCTTCATTAAAAAGCAACAAAGAGTCCTGTGGCACCTTATAGACTAACAGATGTATTGGAGCATAAGCCTTTGTGGATGAATACCCACTTTGTCAGATACATGCTTATGCTCCAATACATCTGTTAGTGTATAAGGTGCCACATGACTCTTTGTTGCTTTTTACAGATGAAGACTAACATGGCTACCCCTCTGATACTCTTTCTTCATTGTTACTTTCCATGAAAATGATCCTTTATATCAGGCTCAGGACATATAGAGGAATTTTCAAATAAGCCAAAGTGCCTTAGGTACCCAATTTCTATTGAATTTAAATGGAATTTGGGCCCCTAATTCTTTAAAGTTCCTTTGCAAATCCCAAGCTTAAACTATAAATAAATGTTTTCCAAACTCCTTCCTCATACCAAGTAACTATTGTTCTTCCCACTTCCTCCTAGTATTTTGAGCTAAAATAGGTGGGGGTGCCACCTACTGTGAATATGTGTGACTTTCTCTCTCACGGGTTACTGAAATAAATAGGGTCATTAATTTTAATGTATGTCCTCTTAGTATGCGCTACAGTTGTGTCGCCTAAGCTACCCAAGTCAGAAGAATGGTGGTTATAATGTGTTAGAGGGCTTCCCCTTCACGCTCCACCCTGGTTCTTGTCATGCAGACAGAGAGCAGAAGGTCAGAAGTCCAAATTGCAAACAATGCAAAGTTTATTGGGGTTAGTTTCCAGAAAACATGTGTCCCATAACTCTGACGCCGTGGAACCTTGTTTCCTAGTTCCTCTCCCTCCTCTCCTCAGGAGGTATAATTATACCTGAAATGCACATCCATAGTCCCACCCCTTACAATTTAGAATCATGTTCCATTTTGGGTCTGGGGTCTTCATCCCACCTCTTTTGTACCCCATGGGAAGGGTAAGGAGTGAAGTTGTGCTCCTGTCAGGCATAGGCATTTCTTTTTTTACTGTTTTAGACCTCACCCCCTCCCCAAGCTCCTTTGCCCTCCCTACTGGTTGCTTGACTTTGCCCTGAGATGGGGTTAATGCGATCTTAAAGTGTGCTCTAGGTAACACTTTAACGGCTCTTTTCTGCTTCCATTGTACTAACAAATCCATCTGACTAGGCAGAAGCAACATCACAGTGTCTTTGTCCTTTGTTTACACATATTAGTATGAGTATCAAAAAGTCAAACCCAAAATTCTATCCCAGGCTAACAAACAGATCTATATACTAACATAACAGTTACAGAATTATCACTCAAAAAAGGAACTAGTTAGTTGAGTTGTCACAATGCAGAATTTCTATTTACTCATAATTGTTTAAGTACTTTAGAGTTTGCTTAACTGTTATTCCATTCTCTGCCACCTAGTGAATAGATTCAGTTCAGGGTTCAGGGTTTCACTGTTAAAGCCAATTATCAAATTCAGCTTGTGGTATCAGAATAGGAATTGCAACAAAAGAGGTAGTGTCTCTTCTACGTCCATGGCATACTTAGGCTTGGTTATGCAAAATGAAGGTGTGGTCAGAACATTCTGCATTCTCCTTTTCCAGTTACACACAGAAAAGTTCATATACAACACACCATGCATATTTGGGTCCACCTCCTTTAAGTGTTGTGTTTGAAATGTCCACAGGTGTACATTGAGCAAAACATAATATTACTCCAAGGTAGAATTAATGTATGTTACAATTCCAAGCCTCTGCTAAATTCATTCATAATTGTATCTAAGACAGTGACTAATGGATGACATGGATCACTTATGTATTGAAGTGTGGTTTTGTTGGGCATATTCTATTGAGCATAACATGGGTTATTATATGCAGTTTTGTTGTAGCCAAATTTTTGCGTGTTTTATATGCAGTATTGTTGTGTTGGTCCAAGGATTTTAAAGACACAAGGGTGGGTGATTCAATTAGGGTGGATGTAGTCCACTCCCAATAATTGATGAGAAGGATCCAGGAGAGGCAAAGTTGTTTTTGTAGTGGCTGAGTCCACTGATGGTGTCACTAGAGTAGATATGGGGACAAAGCAGACAATGAGGTTTGTTACAGGGATTGGTTCCTGGGACCCAACCACATCAGCCACACCATCTGGGACTCATTCACCTGCACATCTACTAATGTTATATATGTCATCATGTGCCAGCAATGCCTCTCTGCCATGTACATTGGCCAGACTGGACGGTCTCTACGTATAAGAATAAATGGACACAAAGCAGACATCAGGAATGGTAACATACAAAAGTCCATAGGAGAACACTTCAATCTCCCTGGACATTCTATGACAGATTTAAAAATAGACATTCTTCAACAAAAAAAACTTCAGAAACAGATTTCAAAGAGAAACTGCAGAACTAAAATTCATTTGCAAATTTAACACCATTAATTTGGGCTTGAATAGGGACTGGGAGTGACTGGCTCACTACAAAAGCAACTTTGCCTCTCCTGGAATTGACATCCCCTCATCAATTATTGGGAGTGGACTACATCCACCTTGAATGAATTGGCCCTGCCAACACAGGTTCTCCACTTGTGAGGTACTCCCTTCTCTTCATGTGTCAGTATAATAATGCCTGCATCTGTAATTTTCACTCCATGTATCTGAAGAAATGGGGTTTTTATCCATGAAAGCTTATGACTAAATAAATCTGTTAGTCTTTAAGGTGCTAATGGACTCCTATATATATGTTGCATTTTTTTTAAATCTTCAGTGAGCACATATTTATCCATATACGGATGAATTTAGTATCCAAAGAAGATGTGTGATTGACAGTTGTGCAAACCAAAATCCCTTCTCTGACAAACAAAAAGAACAAAAAACCAAACAAAACCCCTCAAAACACAACAACCACCAAGCTCAGCAACAAGCAGCAATAGTGCCTTTTTCCTCACACAGCCCTTGCCAATGTCCCTCAGTTCTGATTAAGAGGGATCATCTCTAAGGTGAGAGGTTATTTCAGTTTCCGTGACTCATTCAGCCCTTGGCCTGTCAGTGACAGAGCCGACAAGTGTGCCAATTAGTCTTTTATATTTGTATTAATGTCAGCATGAATGGCAATAATTAACATGTTTGCATATTCTGTAAGTAATTACATTGGTATGTAATAAAATTGAGTATTGATTTTAATGATATGTCTGAAAAATTGTGTACTCACTACAGAGATATTTCGCTGATGATCAGTAACGGACTGGCTGCTGTGCATGTGCATCACTGCTCACTATTAGATGGAGTCAAAACAGCTCATTTCATCCTAAACCTAGCATGTTAACAGCTAACAGAGATTCTCCTTTGCTCTAGTTATAGGACCATTCACTTTTGGAATGGGTCTGAATTCCAGATCCTATGTTACATTGATGTTCCTAGTGAGCATAGTGCACTGCATAGCAAAACCAACGAATTCTTAGGGCTTGGATTTGGTACATGTCTGTGTGCATTTTGTCACTTTTTTGAGGGCACCTTAAATAAACTTACACTTCACCTGTTCCCATTTTCCTAATTGCATTTTAAATAATAAAGAGTTTTTGCCTGGAGAAGATTTCCATAATTTTACCCAGAAGCGAAACTGTGCATGCAGTGAGGAAAGGAATTAGTCCTGCAAAATACTTTTCTTTCAATCTTACCATGACATTTTAAATCAGCATGTTTGCTCACATCTGGTGTTTTTCCTGGTCTCATTTAATCAGTCCAGTTTCATGTTGCCTTTAGTTCTTTTCATTCGACTGTTTTTCATGGGCCAAATCCTGCTTCCACTGACAATTATGATCCCACTTATTGTACTGGAACTAGGATTTTACTGATTGAATATAGAAGATTTTAAACTGTCCATTTTTAAACTCCTTTTTCAGGGCTGTGAACCTCTGAGGTACTCAAGGTTAGGGAAGCTGTGCACAGTTATTTTTGTGCTTTATAAAATGTCTAACATTTTTGGTGCATAAATCATTTTTAGCTTTACGTAATTTCAGAGCATAAAGGGCATGTCAAACTTTACTAAACTGAAGCCCCAGGAAGCAGTCGATAACCATGATGGATTTTTATAATGATATAACCCTTAATGAATTATTGTAGTTCTTTAACAAGGTTTTAATAAGAAATTTCTTTTGCCAGCATGGTTATTAGTTCTCTCATATGAATAGCCCTGGGCCTGTCTTCCATAGAAAAGTACAACATAATATTTCTTTCTGTGTCAATCATACAGTACTGCAAAACTCAAAGTCATGAATAAAATACACTTACTTTTTTTAAATTTTATTTTAAAGGTCAGGTTTTTAGAATATGTAAGCTGAAAAAAAAGATGTGCTGACTGCAAGACCACTGTTATCATGTATAATGGAAGAATGCCCACCACAGAATTCTGATCACAAGTCAAATGTTTCCTATGCACTAAAGTACTTTTTAAAAAAATGAAAACAATATACATATTTTGCTCTAATTGGTTATGTGTGTATAATGTACATTATAGTATACTATACCGATTTTCTTCAGGTTCTTTAAGGAAGCATCTGAACAGTGATCTGAATACTGCATGGGCCTTCTTCATTTATATATACATGAAACAGGAATGGCAATGGTCTGTCTCAAAAAGTTGATGGTACACACCAAAGCAGTTCAGTTACTATGTAATGCTGCAGCAACACAAGTGGATAAAAAGTCCAATTCTGAAGTGACAGTCCTTGCCAAAAATAATGCAGCTACAAGGCACAGGGCCAGAAGATAAAGTTGGAGAACTACTAGTACTTGAGGCCTGCTGAGCTTTCCTCTTCACTCTCTTCATTTTCCTCTCTCTCAACCATCACTCTTTAGTTTCTTTGACTTCCTAGGCACAGCACAGACTTCCAGCACAGCCTATTGCTAGCTTCATCTTCACAGCTTGTGGTATCAATATTTAAAGCTTTCAAGTCCCTCCTGCAGCCTAAGCCTAGGTCAGCTAAGCAGCCTTGCAACATCTATGAGTTCTCCATACAGGAGGGCCTTTGGAATGCATCCATCTGGTGCAGATGACCAAACCAATGGAGATGGCTGGGTTTGAGAATAGTAATTTGACTTTGAAATTTTGCTTTCCCAAATACTTTGGTGTCAGGAACTTATTTTCCAATGTGATATTTAGAATATGTTGAAGACAGAGGATATGGAAGGGGTTTAACCTCTCATGTCTGCTGTAGGTGGTCCAGGCTTCACAATCATACAGCAGCATGCTCAAACCACACATCTAGTAGAACCTATCTTGGTATTCAATGTCAGTTTCCTGTTATTCCACATGCACTTGAAAAGTTTTTCTAATGTGGTGGCTGCTTTTCCAATGTGAGAACTAAGCATGTTTTGGCTGTTTGAGTTTGAAGCTGACAGAGCAGCAAAACAGCTTAGGGAGTTTTTGATTAACAAAGGGAGATGTTGAATTTCTATGGAATCCAGTTTGCAATGGTTCCAGCCCTGCGATATCAGCATCCATGGAGGCAGAAAACCAGTCTGGTGTTGCCTACTTAGAACCAGCTGAGACCTACACAGGACTCTAGACCAGGGAGCCAAGAGAGAACCCTTTCCCATTCAGGGGTGAAATATAGTAAGAAAGCCATTTTCAGTCTCTTTAAGCCGGTCAAGTTAGCACTGCTACGCTCATCTCTGGACTCATCCACATTCTATCTGCCTGAAGGGTGCCAGAGAGAAAGTTGGGGCTAAGGTACAGTTGAGAATGGTGGGACGTGGGGAACTTGTTGTATTATTAGCATTTATTAGTTAATCTTATTCCTTTTAATCCATAAAGACTTTTTTCCCCTGCCCCCAATGAAGTCCTTTTTGTTATATTGTTATTTATGGGTGTGGCATTTCATTTGTTGGAGTTTGTATTAATGCATTTTGTTGTCCATGTACAGGGTTATATTCCTTGTTAAGAGTGATAGCATTAGTCATTTTCCCAAGTGACAGCATTCCTAGTGTCCCAGGCACAGTGAGGTGAGGGTTACCTTGCATAGAGGAGTCACAACAAAGAATCCAGGATCTAACTGTGAGGTCACTGAGGAGAGAAGTAACAGATGTGAGGGAAGACATTTGAACCATACATTGGGGTGGAGCTACATAAAAAAAAAAACCTTGACCTTGCAAAGTCAACACTCAAAATTAGAAATATCTGTGAAACTTTGTCACAGTTTCAGGGTAGAGGCACCTGTATTCCCTGTCTGTGATCCACCAAAGGCACCATTTAAAGGTTTCCAGATCCCAGTCATCGGCTCTCCTGGGTAAACACATGCATCTCTTGCCCTTCTGATCAGGGGTTTTAAGGCTGTATTGCTCCTTGATTTACGCTGTGATATCGCAATCACGCCAGAATGCCTAACCAGACCAACATCAGTTATAAGTTACTACAGAGCTCCTTTTGAGCAAACACATTTATTCTGAAGGTAAAAGCATTACAAAGAAAATGTATTGAAACAATGAAAGAATCAACACACACGCTAAAAAACATGTCAGATGTCACCCCCAACTCCAGCCTAGGGCTCTGGTAGGTTTCTGTCCTTCAATATCCACAACTGAGTTTTCCCTGTGGTTACAAGTTCATCCATTTTACAGCTAGAACCAGACCTAGGCTGGGGAGTTTAGCCATGTCGTTATACATTTCAGGCCTTTGACTTTCACCTTCTGTAACAGTTATCAACAAAGACCCTCTCCTCATGGTGTAACTTCAAAGGCTGGGTTTTTGCATAACCAGAGTTGGATAATTTGCATAAATCTTTCCCTAGGGATTCCTCATGCAATCCACCTAACACTTATTGTCCCCAAAGGCCATACTTCTCTGGCAAATTTTCAATATAGTTTTGGAACTCACAGGGCTTTCATCTGTCACCTCTGCCCTCTCAAGAAGTTACATACAACCCTGGCCTTAGTAATACACAAACATAATGCAATAAGATCTTTAAAGTATATTATAGGAAATTGCTCTGTCACAAACCTTCACTCAGCCCCCTTGTGTGCATTGTGCAGCAGTCTTTAATTTCATGTGCATATACTATAGGGCCTAGGAGCCCTGGTCATGGACCAGAACCACATTGGTCTAGGTGTAACCTCTTTGGGATTTACAGAACATGGCTTCTTTAAGTTTCTGTCATGAGGGGAGGAAGTGCTGATTTTTCCAGGACAAGGTAGTGTTGTTGGTTGTTTTTTTGGGGGGGGGTTGGTTTTTTTTGGGGGGGGGGGGTCATGGAGAGAGGGAGAGTAACAGGATGTGTGTTTGGAGCTCCAGGCAGAAAGACTGCAGCAGCATAGCGAAGCAGCTGAGAACCTGCCCAAAGCTTGGTAGGGACAAAGTGGCTGACCAGGGACCCAGGACGAGCCAGGAGGATCACTGTGCCAGGGAGGAATCACCTGAGAAGGACAAACCAGAGCTTGACCCAGTATCACTGTTGCCCAGACCTATGCAGCCGTGAGTACAGAGACTTACTGGAATAAAGAGGGAGGCTGTAGCTAGTTAAGTGGGGAGGTTGTCATTCTGTGTGGCTTTTCAGAGAGCGACAGAAGAGGGCACCAGAGGGGTTTGTTGGGGGAAAGTTCATGGGCGCCGAAGACAACCAGGAGCACCCAAAACTCCCTGCCAGACTGGAACTTTGCTCAGGACTCCTGAACTCTGTGCGAAGACCCATTGCTTATTGTTTGCCCCTTTCAGACTGTGGCACCACTGAACCTCTGGGACTTATGTTGGACGTAACCCTGTTTTACTGCACCCCCTATTTTTCCTCCTGTTGTTTTTCTCCATACATTCCTCTGTGAATAAATATTTCCCCTCTCCTATATTCACTGTACTAATCCAGTGTGTGTATGTTCACTCTGGGGTGGTTGGAACAGGTGCGCCTGGGATGGATGGGACTTTCCCTGCTGCATTACTGCATTCACCTTTTCTTGGCCAGAGCTGCCTGCAGAGCAGACTCCATCTTGATCACAGGGGAGCTAAAGTTGCATAGCTGCTGTCCAAAATAAAACAAAAATACCATCCCTGTCCCAAAAGCTGACGACACTGAGAAGTCTCTACTGAGCATGTGCAAACTGAGATTTTTTTAGAGGTTTATAATTTGGTCAGATTAGAGCAAATTTTTACTTTGATGGCAAAAGGCATATTCCTGGCACCAATGTGACACCCCTGCCAAAATTCAAGTCCCTGCTTCAAGAACAGAGGTGCTAAAGCAGGAGTCGGCAACCTCTGGCACGTGGCTCACCAGGGTAAGCACGCTGGTGGGCCGGGCCAGTTTGTTTACCTGTCGCATTGGCAGGTTCGGCCAATCATGCTCCCACTGGCTGTGGTTTGGCGTCCCAAGCCAATGGGGGTGGCAGGAAGCCATGGCCAGCACATCCCTTGCCTGTGCTGCTTCCCGATGCCCCCATTGGCCTGAGATAGCGACCCATGGCCAGGGGGAGCCGCGATTGGCCGAACCTGCCAACGCAGCAGGTAAACAAACTGACCCGGTCCACCAGGGTGCTTACCCTGGTGAGCTGCATGCCAGAGGTTGCCAACCCCTGTGCTAAAGCTTCTTAAAAATGAGAATATTTTTATATATATCTATATATACACACAGTGGACTTGTATGTGTCACCCACCCAAAATTTTATATTATAAAAAAGTTTAGGCCTTCCTTTGGTCTGATTTAGATAAAAATTTTTAAGAAAGTGTGCCTAAATCACAGAGAAATGTATATTATTCATTGTGACTCATTAAAGGCCTAAAAATGAATATAACATGAATTCTATCCATGTAACAAATGAACAGTTACATTTGATTACTCTGAAGTCATTTTAGTTGCAAACAAGGAAGCATAGGGAATACTCAAATCTGCACATCAACAGATTTAAAGAAGACTAATTCTGATTAAAACTGGCCATTTTTGTTGGTCAGTACATTTTAATAGTATGCAAGGAAAGAAGGCAAAAAGACAAGTTTAAAAGGCATAATATTGATATCACCTGCTGCTGTGTGTTTCAGCACATCATTTATTTCCAGCTGTTTGTTTCATCTGCTGTTCTTGGTCAGTGGCTGTAGTATTGATTCTTGAACTGTTTTTGTCCTTCACTGTCTTTTTTTCTCTTTTTACTTGGCAGAAGTTGCAAGAGATGACACTGTAGAGACCCAGACAGCTGATGAACTAAGAAGGACAGAGCTCTATGACCCAGAACAAGAGAATAGCCACAGTCTCCCATCATGGCACATACAAATACAGTCTCAGATATGTGGCCAGCCAAGGCTTTGTATATAGCCCCATATAAATAGTGAGAGTCATATTTCTTCTGACATGGATTTTTCAGGACTGTTTTTTGTTGTCGTTGTTGAAATTTTATCTGCAAATATAAAAAGAATCTGAACATTGTAGACTGTAAATAAACAAATCTGAGTGAGGGAGAATGGGGAGGAGGGACTTCATCTTTGATATTCTTAACTGGTACTTTAAAAACAATTAGATATGGTCATGTTGAGATATACCAAGGTAGGTTAACTAACCAGAGGAAGTTTGGAGCTTGTGACCTGATTTGGTGCAAACAAGCTACAAAACGATGCATCTCAGCCCTGACCTAGACCTCTTGTTTTTGCAAGCACCATATCCAAGGTGAGCTAAAGGAATATTTCCTTCTGGCTGGGTCTGTCATAAACATTTCTCAGTCAGCAGGAGTCATTTCTGAGTCAGTAGGAGCTGTCACAAGGCATTTTTACATACTGTGTATCATACTAGATGTGAGAGTGACCTATCTAAACATTACCAAAATACTTGTGTTGTAATCAGATCACTCTATCCATCCATCTGGTGCCTAAAGCTCAGCTCTCTCATTCAGTACTGGCCTGATTATGCAATACCTTTCTGCAATACCAGTTTAATACTGGTGTAATGCCACTGAAATAAATGGAGTTACATTGGTGTAAAACTGAGGAAATGGAGTACAGAATTTGGCCCTTTACTTTATGCACATTTCTAGTGCCACAACTCTCAAAAAAGGCAATTTTGCTAAATTTTGAAAATATTGAGTCACATTACCTCTTTATACTGATATTCATACATTTAAAATATTAATGTTTTATGATTCTTTAATATGCCCCCTTTTAGCTTCATCTTAATTTATGTTTATTGTGTATGTTTTTTTTAGGTATTGGTGCAAAGAAGAATGTGAGGTAAATATATAGAATTATGGATACAGATTTGTCTACTGATCATAATATGATTCCCAGGGCAAGATTAAGTCCAAAGAAAAGCTTGGAAATGTTGCCCATGTGTAACCAGTGCAGAGAAATCTGAACTGGTCTGCAGACAGCCTAAAACAAATAGATCTGAGACTATGAACTGCTCCAAGCATCTCAAGGGGGTGTTAACTCCAAAATCCAGTGCCATAAAGGGCCCTGTCAACACCACTCCAGCAGATGATTTTGTATGTGACCAAAGAAGAAGAGGGCAGTGAGCCTGGCCCACCCTCAAGCAGGTACATCCTGGCTGGTGAGGTAGATATTTGGGGTTAGGCAGGGGGTGCTGCTGTCACTTCTGCCTCTGTGATGGGGAAAGGGACCACTGCTGATTTCAAGGGGAGGGAGATTCTTCTGTCACTCACGGGGATCCCTCCTCTTGTCACTACCAGTCCAGTTGGGGCACAGCAACAGCCTGGGGGCAAGGTCAGAAGGGTGGAACCCTGGGAGGTCCAATGTTAGGGTGTATCTAAGCCCTGGAGTGAATTAATCCAAAGTTTCTAACTGTTAATATAATCCTCTTATTTGTGGCATTTTGGCAATGCGGTTGGTTCTAGTTTACTGATGGTCACACACTTCATTGCTTCTGTAGATTAACCTCATTGCACACAGCAGGGGCTCCTCATTGGCTGGTGGGCTGGAAGCAAATTGACAGCCTGCCTGGTTTCCAATGTCAGGTTCAGCATTTCCCCATATGTTTTCTACTGGAAAATTTCCAATCAGCTCTTCCCATACCAGAACTCTGTGTCCCACCCTCCAGTCCCTTAACCTAAACTTATGTATTTTCCCATTAGCTCTTTCCCCCATGAAAGAGGCTCTATGCACCTCCCAAATCCCCATCCCTGCATACCAAGATTCCCCATTCTCCCTCTCCATTCTAAGGCCTCTCTGTGCCCCCTATTTCCCTCTCCCTGATACCAAGGTCTCCTATTCTCATCTCCATTTTAGGGGCTCTGAGTCTCCCATTTCCCTCATGTCAAAAAACAAAACAAAACATTCTCCTTGTGTCCCCAAGCCAGAGGATCTGTGTTCCCTATTTATTTTATAGCATCCAGAAGCCCCCCAGTGGGATTGTGATACCAGAGGCAAATTAGCTAATCACCTGATTTTAGTTGAAATCAGATTTTTCTGAGGTTCAAATTGTCATCAAAATCAATAGGATTTTGACTCTGATTGACACCTTGAAGATTCCCTACAATTTTGGGTTTGATTGGATGAGACCTTCAGAAGTCATTGTGCTACAGACATAACTGCTGTCTAGTTGAGTGTAAGGTCTCACTTCTCTTAGCCAACATTGCAGCTGTAGTTAGCTCCTTCTAACAAACTCAGAAAGAAATCTAAAGAAGCACAGACAACGTAAGAAAAATAAATGTTCAAGAAGATTTTCTGGAACTGGCCAAGATTTATTCCATTTCTTAATATTAATTGCCCACTACACATGATACCAGGGCCATATAGGTGGGATGTGGGCATTCATCAACTTCTGAACACTATACATTTTCTCAATGTATCATAATTACAGAAACATCTGTGCTGAATAAATAACCTTGTGCGGAATCACCATGGAAATTTGCAGGTTGAGTAGCCCTGAGAAGTTTTCATTTATTGTCTGTAGTAAAGTGGTCTAGAGGAAGAATATTAAGCTGCTGTTTAAAGCACATGGAGAGTCTTGGTACAGACCCTCACAAAGAATGCTTTATATATTTTCTGCAATATCTATATTTATTTCTTTGGCTATGATTTTATCTTTATCTTGTTGCAAAAAAGCTTGCTATAGATTGGACAAACTGGTGTTGTTCCGAGACCTGGGTTTTATTCTTTATTCCATTTTTCTTCCTCACTTTGTGGAACTGGGCATGCTGTACAGACCACTTGTTCAGAGACTGGAGAAGGAATGTCTCTTGTCACTTAAAAATATTTCATTTGCACAAATTCACTAGATCACAGCTGCATCATGCATCAGATACATAATGAAGAAAAAGTAACATGCAATGATCGACTGTAAAGCCAAATGTTAAGTATCACTGGTAAAACAACCATTGCACAGGGGTTGTATCTGTAGTGGCCATTAGTGAATGGGTTAAGGATCAGCTTTGATGGGCTCAGGGAGGAGTTTTGTCCTTTGACTTCCTTCAACTGGAAGTGACATGGAGCTTTGAAGGGCATCAGGTTAGAGAGGGAACAATATGGAGAAATGCCACTAGTTCACATACTCAATATAAATTTTGAGGTCAGGAGACAGGGGACCAAAACATTTCACGCAGAAGAATGGAAACAATAAGAATTCTTCTAGACTGCAGCCAAGCTACAAAGTGATTATAGTAGTACAACTTATTGGTGAGTGCATTTTGTAGGTCCCCTGCTTTGCTTGATCCATAGGAAATATGATTCCAGTACAGTTCTACCTAGGGTAGGTTGGCTCTTTAGCTCATGCTGTGGCAGCTCATTCCTCTAATTTTGGTGATCTTCAGTCCTGTCTCCATGAGACAAAAAGCTGATAGAGGACTGTGAGTTGACAAAAGGTGAGAAAGGAAAATGGAAAGATAATGAAGCAAATAATCAAACAATACATTTTAAGCATCTAGAAGGTAATAAGGTGATAAGTAACAATTAACATGAATTTGTCAAGAACAAATCATATCAAATCAACCTAATATGCTTTTTGACAGGGTAAGAAGCCTTGTGGATAGAGGGGTATCAGTAGATGTGATATATCTAGACTTTAGTATGGCTTTTGATGCTGTTTCTCATAACCTTCTCACAAGTAAATTAGGGAAATAGAGCCTAGATGAACCTACTATAAGCTGGGTGCACAACTGGTTGGAAAACCATAGTCAGAGAGTTGTTATCAATTATTCACATTTAAGATGGAAGGGCATATTGAGTGCGGATTCACAGGAATCTCTGCTGGAACAGGTTCTATTTAGTATCTTCATAAATGATTTGAATAATGGCATAGAGAGTACCTTTATAAAGTTTGTGAATGATACCACGCGGGAATGGATTGCAAGTGCTATGGATTACAGTTCAAAATGATCTTGAAAAACTAGAGAAATGGTATGAAATAAATAGGATGAATTTCAATAAGTGCTAATGCAATGTACTATACTTAGGAAGGAACAATCAGTTGCACAAATAAAAAGTGGGAAAAGACTGCTTAGGCAGGAATACTGCAGAAAACGATCTGGATGTTTTAATGGATCACAAATGAGATCTGAGTCAGAAATGTAATACTGTTGCAAAAAACCACCATTCTGGAATGTATTAGCAGGAATGTTGTAAGCAAGACATAAGAAGTAAACTTTCCACTCCACTCAGCACTGATGGGGCTTCAGTTGAAATACTGTATCCAGTTCTAGGCACCACACTTCAGGAAAGTTGTGGACAGATAAGAGAATGTCCAGAGGAGAGCAACAAAGATGATTAAAGGTCTAGAAAACCTAACCTTCAAGAAATATTGAGAAAGAATAAATCTGTTTAGTTTGGAGAAGAGAAGACTGAGGTGGGACATGATTACATTATTCTAGATAATAAAAGATTGTTGTAAAGATGAGGGTGATAAGTTGTTGTCCTTATTCACTGAGGAAAGGGCTTGAATTGCAGCAAGAGAAAATTAGGTTAGCCATTAGGAAAACCTTCCTAATTGTCAGGGTAGTTAAGCACTGGAACAATTACCTAGGGAGGCTGTGGAATCTCTGTTATTGGAGATTTTAAAGGATAGGTTAGACAAGCAGCTGCCAGGGATGGGCTTCTTGTGGGTGACTGGACTAGATGACCTATTGAGGTCCCTTACAGTCAACATTTCTGTGACTAGTGAAGAAAATGAGGGAAATCATGAATATTGTTGGAAATAAACAAATGGATTCAAAGCACTGTAGTGATATGCAGGGATGTTGCTGCTGATTCATCTCCAAATATACCCCTAAATATAGTTTTATTATCCCAATAATTTTGGAGTGTGCATATCAGAGCAGTTATTCATGTTTATATAACACTGTAGCTCAAAGCTAATTTTTCAGAAAAAATGTGCACACCGTTACTACTATACAAAGTACAATCACACTAATTACACATACAAATTGCCACTTGTTGATATAACTGGTTTTTCCCATACAGAATTAACTTGCAGCGTGCAGACATATTTTCCTGGAAACATAAGTCTAAATCTGATTAGGAAATGGATTTAGTTACCAGCATGCTGACGTTG
The DNA here is from genome assembly GCF_003597395.2 of Chelonoidis abingdonii. Lineage (NCBI taxonomy): Eukaryota > Metazoa > Chordata > Testudines > Testudinidae > Chelonoidis > Chelonoidis abingdonii. The sequence continues at coordinate 307,399,791 of NC_133769.1, read as the reverse complement.
TAACAGTGGCCTCTCCAAAAAAACTAAACATAGACCTGTACATCACATCTCTCAAAACTACTACACTATTTGCAAGATAACTTTAATTACAAATAAAAGGACTATAATATATGCCTGCCTATATATTTAGAAAACTGGGCTTATCATACCTGTTTCCTCTAAAACTACTGCTTCACTATGATGTTTTGAATTATTGTACTACTATTTTCGTATTTAGGCCCCAATCCTATGCAAAGATCTGCTAACGTGAAGCCCTCTACCCATCAGTAATTCTAGTCAAGATACACTTATAGATCCAGGAACTTGGGTAACTCTGTTGAAGTCAGTGAGATGTAAGGGTCCATGCTAGTGGATTACGAGGAAGATTGAAGCCTTTCTCCTAGAATTCTAATAACAAGATTTTTTGGGAACCAAATTTAATTAGAAATGATTCAATATTCAGGTCTAGATTCTATTACTCTTTCTACACTAGGTAGCAACACATGGGGCCTATTAATCGAGGAAGGTACCTCCAATGTGAGTGAGGATTGCAGAATAATCACTTATTTTTCTAATTTTTATTAACAGTATTTTGCAGATTGCTTCCTAATCTTTCATATGCAATGATGCAATTGATAGTAGACTAGCTAGTAGCTTGTAGGAGTCATGGATAATGTTGCAGGAGTAGGGGTGGTGTCACAAAGATGAGTTAATAACAGTTATGAGGTGTATATAAGAAGTGACAATGATGATCATTGAAGCCTTGATGAAGGGAGATGTTGAAATGTCAGCGATAAGTTACTTTGAAGCCAAATAAAAATGGCTTGAAAATAAACTGACATATGAGAAGATTTGCTGAGGTGTATGATGTGATGTTTATGCTTGTTTACAGATTTCCACCCAGCCATAAAGACTACATGAAGCCTAGGGCTGAGATGTGTTACAGACCTCAAAACCTAACCACTTCCCTGGTTTTAAAAACAACTTGCACCACTAGGTCTAGTGAGACCTCTTCTCCTACTCTCCTACCCACTCCACAGATTTGCTGTTGCTGGGCAGGAATTTTTTTTTTAAATAATCCACCAGAGTCTTCATATCCTTTGAAATCAGGTTCTTACCTGAACTAGTCTGGGTTTATGCTATTTGTCATTTGGCTCTGTTACTAAAGTCTACCCTGTGGGTACCCGGGAAATGAAAAAAATATAACTAGGGTGAGGAAGGAGAAAATTGTCTAGAATTGGACCTATAACCAAACTTGGTCTGGAACTTCCACAAATTTTAGGAGAGTTCAGAACCTAAACTTAGATCAAAATTGCACAACTGGCTTCTATTTGAACCCAAACCCCAGATCAGAACAGTTCTCTGAACTTTGAGATATTGGAAATCCAGATTCAGGTTTAAGTTCTGGAGCTTAGATCCATGTCTAAATGACACTATGGAGTGGGGAAAATTAGGAAGATGATGTTAGACTCTTCCCAGCATAGTACTAGGCTACGCAAATAAGTTTTTATTTTACATACTTCCTGGACTACCCACTTAATGTGGGTAATCTGGTGCTGTTTAATTGCTTCCAGAAGCTTATCTGCCTATACTGCTGATGATTGTTTCTAAGCATTCTTTACATCCTCTGACTTTTTACAGACTGGGAAAAGGGTGGTCTCTTGGGTGATCCATGTGGTAAAAAAATTTCCAGACCTCACACTATTATTGCCACTTTGCATATTTTTAAACAGTGTTTGCAGAATCACAGTCAGGCTTTAGAGAAAGTTCTGCTTAATTTCTGTAGCTACAAACCCCTAGGTTTCCAGAGAAGAGGAAGTGACATTATGCAAAGTACTCCACTTAGTAAGGAACTATCAGTTGCACACATACAAAATGGGAAATGATTGCCCCTAGGAAGGAGTACTGTGAAAAGGGATCTGGGGGTGACAGTGGATCACAAGCTAAATATAAGTCAACAGTGTAACGATGTTGGGAAAAAAGCCAATATCATTCTGAGATGTATTAGCAGGAGTATTGTAAGCAAGAGACAAGAAGTAATTCTTCCACTTTACTCCGTGTTGATTAGGCCTCAACTGGACTACTGTGTCCAATTCTGGGAGCCACATTTCAGGAAAGATGTGGACAAATGAGAAAGTCCAGAGAAAAGCAATAAAAACGATTAAATGTCTAGAAAACATGACCTGTGAGGGAAGACTGAAAAAATTGGATTTGTTTAATATGGAGAAGAGAAGACTGAGAGGGAACATGATAGCAGTTTTCAAGTACATAAAAGATTGTTTTAAGTAGGAAGGAGAAAAATTTGTCTTCTTAATCTCTGAGAATAGGACGGGAAGCAATGGATTTAAATTGCTGCAAGGGCGGTTTAGGTTGGACATTAGCAAAAACTTCCTAACTGTCAGGGTGGTTAAGTAAGGGAATAAATTGCCTAGGGAGCTTGAGGAATCTCCATCATTAGTGATTTTTAACAGCAGGTTAGACAAAGACCAGTCAGGGATGGTCTAGATAATAATTAGTCCTGCCATGAGTGCAGGGGACTAGACTAGATGACCTCTGAAGGTCCCTTCCAGTTCTACAATTCTATGATTCTATGATCAGAGCTGTCAGAAGGCACAAATAGTGAAGACATGGAAGAAACTGTTATCCAGATTACAAGTTAGAATCCATTCTCTGCTGCACTCGGGCACTGCATGATATCTAACAAATTCAGAAAAGCAGGATTGCCTTGCTGAAACTAGGACACATGCGAAGTACAGCAACCCCATAAAGACATCTCATCACTGATATAAAACTACCAGTGAAATAAAAAAAACAAGCTTAGCACTGCTGGTAGGTCTCAAAAGCAAAGAAATAGATGAGAATTAATGCATATGATGTGGTAAAGTTGGGAAGAGAAGTTCAGGGTAGGAGAAAAGGAACAAAGATGTTTCAAACAATATAAAAGGAATACAGATTTTTCAAATGACTTAAAATATCTTCTTTATTGATATTAACTGCATTCTTTTTTTGAGTTACAAGGGTTTAATGATAATGTATTTTTCTCCTATCATGATGTTCAGAGTTATATATAAAAATTCTTTCTAAGCATCATCATATATTCACAATATAATGGTCCTAGGCTAATTATCAGAATCATGAACCATACAAGAATCTCTTTCATGGTGCTTGATATGTGGAAGCTTAGTACAACTACTATTTGCTGTGTGCCCCTGAATCCAAGTTCTATTGACATTGAGGCATTTGGACTTCATAGACAAATGGAGTGTAATAATTGGTGTTTCAGGATACTGTCATTTTGAATGCACTAGAGTACCTCAGCACTTTCTTCAGCTAGCAGATTCATGTCAATCATCCAGATCAGGGTTTTCATTAGCTCTATAACTGCCTGACCTTGTGCTAGACTTGAGCAGACAGGTAGTTCATAACCCTTTACTGTCAGAATTAGCATTCATGATACTACTTAAACTGTGGAGCAAATTTAGAGTTCATTATTAAATGAGGCATATGTTACTACACTTATAACTGATTCAGTCTAGTTATTTTTAGTTTGACCTTTTCTGTATTCATCAAATCAGCTTTGAAATAGACATTGAGGTACCCTTTACTGTTAGTTATAAAAAATTCTTACAGTTTATGTTTTTTAGATATTTTTCTGGCAAATTCTTATTAGATATTAGTCGCTGCATGCTATGGGGAGTGTTTTGCTGTTAGCTTACTTAAGTACAAACCAGGTAAGCTGGAATCATTACGAGTAAATGATCATATTCTTCAGCTATATCATCCTGTTTCTCTCTGCCAGTGTATCCAGATTTGAAAGGATAGAGCTACAATTTCAGGATATAAAAATGGCTACTAAACATAGCAAAAACTGAGTTAAGAGGACGAGCACAGCAATTATTGGGGCAGATTTGTTCCTGGTGCAGCTCTAAGGGTGAACTTCTCCCAGCATTATTGCTTTTTGGCTAGCTCATCTTTCCCCTCCTGAGCTAAGACACTGAGAACAGATCAATCTAAAATTCAAACCCATCAACACATGGCAAGTTTAAGTACTGTGTCTTCGCACATTCCTGTCACTGTACTAGGTCTCTAAATTTTAACATGGACAAGACAACCAACTAAAATTTTGCTGACATTCCTTAAACTTGTTAGGGCATCAAAGAGCCTCTGTTACCATAAAATTATCCTGTGTAATAAATAAAGAAATAAATAAACTCTCACTCTTATAGTATTCAAAGACTCTCATTGATCAACATCCACCAAAACATGAGAATACATGTGTTCTGATGTTGTATGAGGATAGATAATGATGACAATATTATTCTATTAATAATGCGGATTGCATCTGCAACTGTATTCCAAACTGACCTATTTACTTTCATAGAAATAGACAAAAAGGCTCTGATCCAGCAAGGTACTTAAGCACATATGTCTCTTTAAGCATGTCATTAGTCCCAGGAGACAGTATGACTAATCATGTATTTAAATTATGCACATGCTTAAGTACTTGCTCAGAACCTCCCTGAACTAATTTCTGTTTGAAGTAGAGCATAGCTTCTTAGAAAGAAACATCTAATCTTGATTTAAAAATTATCAGTGATGGAGAATCCACAGCAACCATTGGCAAGTTGCTCCAATAGTTAACTACCGTCAGTGTTAAAACATTATGCCTTATTTCTCATCTGCATTTGTCTTTACCCTATGGTCCATGAAAGCGATGGATATATTTGCAGTTCCAATACTACAGGAAGCTGAGGACCTGCTCCCCCACATCAATTTTTGGGGAGCACAGGCATGAGGCATCGTCATACCATTCTATGCTTTAAAAGCACAGTTGAGCCCATGTACATTGAATACAAATTGCTTTTTTGAATTAAACCAGCAAAAGCAAGGACATTTAGAATGCTTAGTGACACTGCTCTGAAGTACCCCACTGTGAACCTCTATTGACAGGGCCAGAATCACTGACTAGTACACAATGTTAGGCATATTTAATTGGGACATGCCATGGTCTCTTTCCTGACTGAAAGCAGAGACTTCCTGTGCATGAAGTATAAGTTGATGGCTGCACTTGAGGAAATGATTTGAGGGAGGATAGCTCAGTGATTTGAGCATTAGCCTGCTAAACCCAGGGTTGTGAGTTCAGTTCTTCAGGGGACCATTTAGGGATCAGAGGCAAAAATCTGTCTGGAGATTAGTCCTGCTTTGAGCAAGGGTTTGGACTGGATGATCTCCTGAGGTCCCTTCCAACTTGATATTCTATGATCTTGAAGGGCAGCTATTGACCCTATGTAACATCAAAGAGTCAGAAAAGTTCTTGGACTGTCAGCTTGAGGTAGCAGCATCACTGACCCAAATGGCAAATTCATTGGTTTCAAGGGAACACAGGACAGTAGAAAAGAGAGGATTGGTAGTCTGAGACCGAGATGAAAGAAAAGCAAGAAACGTTCTTTGCAACCAGAAGCAGAGGAGTATGATAGTCTGTGACCACAAGTAGAATGAGGATTCTAGGGACATGGTGGAATATCCAACACATAAAGTCTTGAAATCAAGACTGGATATATTTTAAAAAGATATACTATAGCATAAACAGAAAATATGGATTTGAGAAGAAATTATGTGGCAAGGTTCTTTGGTCTATGTTATGCAAGAGGTCAGACTAGATGATTATAATGATCCCTTCTGGTCTTAAAATTATGAATTACCTAACAACAGTGTAAACTGCAAGGATGGGATGGTTTAACTCTGCCATTGTTTCAGTCATGTGAAATATAAACTTCCACAAGTCTCCTACTTTGACCACAGTCAGGTCCCTCACTGCTTCTGTCATGCTCCTCAGGAAGAAGAAAGCTGACTTCTACAGGAACTGCCTATTATTGTCCCCTTCTCCCTAATCTCTGAATTACTTGTCTGTCTACCCTTAGATTGTGGCCTCTTAAGAACAAACATCTTTCTCTTTTTTGTGTTTGGAAAATGCCTAGCATAGCCTGAGCATTAGACTATAACAATAAGTAGTATACAACAATCAACATAAAATACATTAGAAAGATCTGTTTGAAGTTCAGCTTTTGAAAAATAGGAACATTTTTGCTAAAATATTCATGATGCAGCAGTTAACAAACTTACCCGGCCTGCTAGGGTGCTTACATTGGTGAGCCACACGCTAGAGGTTGCCGACCCCGGTTTAGCCAATAACTTGTGTTTGGCTAAATCATAAAGTCCAGAAAGGCATCTAGTATTGACTTGAAGAGATCAAGATATGGAGAATCCACCCCTTCCTTTGGGAGTTTTCCACACTTACTGTAAACATGATGCCTTATTTTCAATTTATATGTGTCTGGCTTCTGCTTCTAGTCACTGGTTCTTGTTATGCCTTCTCAGCTAGATTAATCAGCCCTTTATTTCGCAGTAATTCTACCTGTGACAGTACTTAGACAATAATCAAGTCACCTCTCAATCTTCTTTTTGATCAGCTAAACAGATTTAGGTCTTTAAATCTCTCATTGTAAGGCATTTTTTCAGCCCTTGAATCATTTCAGCTCAGAACATTACTGGTCATTACTAATTGGGAATTTTCTTTCAAAATATTTTGATGGAAGATGCAGTTTCTGTAAAAATCAAAGTTTTCCAGAAATTTTGATTTTACTGAAAAATTTCTATTTTCTTTTGGGATAACTGAAACAAAAGATTCTGTTTTGGGTCAGCTTGATCCTAATCAAAACACTTTGGTTTGTGATGCTGAATCAAAATGTTTTGTTTCGGATTGGTTTGGCATTCATCTGTGTCTCCTTGAGCTGCCATGGTGCATAATGGGAGTTGTAGTTCAGTTGCCTCAAGTGCCCATTATTCTCTGTGTGCTGGTCTCTCTGGCTAGACTATAGCTCTCTGTGACCCTAAGAGCTCCTCAACTGTAAGGAGCAAAGGGTTCACTGTTCTCTAACAGTAGCACCTGACAGACCCAACAAACTCACTACAGCCATTACATGGCATTCATAGTATTTATCCAAATAAGGTTAAGTGAGGTATCTAATAGAACGTATGTCATACTGATCCTCATAATCATTGCAAGATATATGGATGATATTTAGGGAATTATGTATATATTGGAAAATATGCCTTAAAGTCTGAATCAAAGCAGGATTGAAAAGCAGGTTTTGATGAGACAAAGGATGTATACTCACCTATCTGCCTTGACTGGCATGTAGAATAAGTATGGTAAGTCAACACAATGGAAGCCATTTGTCAATGTGAGGAGATAAAGGCAACATGAAGCCAGCACACCAGAGAATAACCAATGGGGCCCTTCTGACTCTTGAAACAAAACAATGACTTATAAGGAATATGAGGGGAAGGCAAAAAGACCCCATTCATCCTTCACTGAGGAAACAAAAAGGAAAGTGTGTTTTTTGCATTTATGAAAGGGGAATTCCAGCCACGTTGCTTGGAGATGCTGGGAGATTGCTTTAGGTTAGATAAACTACTTTAGAAAAGGATTTTAGGCTGTTAAATTTGTTGCCTGATCTATTCACTGTGTATTAATTATATTGGTTACTTAAGAATCCCTAATTAGCTCTCTGTGGTTTGGGAGAGTCTAGTCCGAGATCAGGTCCAGAGTTATTAGAATTAGTATTATTTTGGGAACCCCATTGTGCATAAAGGAGACAATTATATTTAGGAAAGGTGTTCTTCCCTATAATATTTTTATTTAGCACAATTAGAAATGTCAGAAACACTACAAACCAGCATGAAAAGTAGAGATAATATAACAAGGGTGTCTGAGCAGCCATATACATACTTCATCCCTTGCTGAAAAAGTTGAAGTGCTAGTCATCATACCTGTCATCATCCTCACAACCATTATAACCACCAGTGAGCATTATCCTGGCACTTCTCAGTCATGAAGGCTAGGATACAACTTTTATAATATATTATGATGATGCCTACTACGTCTAATGCATATTCAGTAAAAGTTTCCTTATCTGTATTTCCTCACTCTAATAATGTTGGGGTGTCTTCCCATAGATTATTAGGCCTTTTACCTCAAGTAAATTAGCATATACGGCCATTAGTTATCATAACATTCTTGTGGTTGGACATCTGCTGATAGTCCCAATTTAAAATATATGAAGCTGGTATAAACTGGCATTTTGTGGTTACCTGTCAGCAATTTAGTTATAATTGTTTATTAGAGCACTATATCTTGTGATATCTTATGCTCTAGGGCAGGGGTTGGCAACCTCTGGCACGTGGTTCACCAGGGTAAGCACTCTGGAGGGCCGGGCTAGTTTGTTTTCCTGCCGTGTCGGCAGGTTCAGCCGATTACAGCTCCCACTGGCCGCGGTTCACCATCCCAGGCCAATGGGGGCTGTAGAAAGTGGCACAGGCGAGGGATGTGCTGGCCACGACTTCCCGCCACCCCCATTGACCTGGGACGGCAAACCGTGGCCAGCGGGAGCCACGATGGCCGAACCTGCCAACACGGCAGGTAAACAAACTGGCCCAGCCCACCAGGGTGCTTACCCTGCTGTGCCGTATGCCACAGGTTGCCATCCCCTGCTCTAGGGTTATTCCTGGTTAGTTGTTTATACTAAGGCTTTGGGGGCCTTCCACCTTGATTAGTTTAGCTAAACACTCCCATTATGAACCATGGTCTCCCTTCTGGGTGAACCACTGCAGTGCATTAAGGGAGTCACAAAATCCCCATGTATCATGGGACACGAATTCTGGTCAGAGTCTGGCCCATAGAGGTGAATGGAGGAATGAGGCACTTGAACTACAGCTGTTATGAGGCACTGCAGCAGCTCAGAGGGACACGGATTAATGTTGAGCTATGGTACAGAAATTTCGATTTTTTACTAGCTCTCCTACTCCTGCACCAAGAAGGTTTCCATGAACTGTTTAATAGCTTAAGTCTCTCTGTGATATTTCCTAGCAGCATGGGTTTCTACACTATCATTCCTTTGAAGTATATATGTGAGATTCCAGGAAGAAATGAGGAGGAGTTTTGGACTGTAATACCATCAGTATGCTGAAGCTGTTATCATTCGTGTCAGATAGTGTGTTATCTTTCCATTCCTAGGGCCTGATGCTAGGCCCCACTACAGTCAATGGAAAGCTTAGCAGAGCAGCAGACCCCCATACCTAAACCCTGGCCTAGACAGAGCTTTGGGCATCATAAGCCTGCTGAAACTCAGCCCAAAGTGGAAGTGAAGCTGGTGGGTCAGAGAAATTACCTAGAGAAAATGGCAAAGGTAATACCTGCTGCCTCTATTGAGGGGTTGCATTCACTTATTATCTAAAAGTCCACAGAATCAAACTAAAAAGCTGCATCATTTCTTTTCCTACTTAGCTTTACAGGAGGAGCAGTGTCACAGGGCATCTCTTTTGTTACTTAGTGTACTCAACTGTCTGGCCAGTTTGTGTGGCCCCAGGATTACAAACACACACTACGCTGTTATCTTTTATCAACATGTGTATTTTCTTTTCATACAAAGTAACAGTGTATTGCAGGCTTACAGCAAGGGGACACTTCCCCGCAGCCTTCACCCTTCACCCAAGGCCCATCCTCTCAGCTTCCCTTTTGAGCAGTGTATAACTGCCCTCAACTGGGCCTGAAACCTTCTTCGGGCTGCAGCAATGTTAGTGATTAGGGTGCTGCTGATAATGCCCTGTCACAAGCAGGAACAAAGACCACACACCTGTCATAGAGTTGTGATTGTGGCCACACCCAAGTTTGACCAAAGCCTTTGAAAACCTGGATATTTTGTTTACCTGAACTTTCCTGGGAAGGTAGTGAGTAAATTAAGGCTAACCATTAAGCCAGCATCACTGTTACAAAGCATGTAGGCAGCAGATTTAGTTATGTTATTTCCCTTTTCTCTTCACCATCATTGAGTGGCTTTAGTGAGTTTATTCGTGAGGAGGATGAGTATAAATAGCAGAAATCACTTATTAGGTGGCCACTCACACAGACCCAGAATATGAGACATTTTGGTACTTCCTCACACGCATGGTACATGCACAGTCATGCTGCACAAGGGATGCCATTTTGAAGAGCGTGCTGCCCTGCCCCCTCTGGTATGACATCACATACACCAGGGATCGGCAACCTTTGGCATGGGACCCATCAGGGAAATCCGCTGGCGGGCCAGGACAGTTTTGTTTACCTGCAGCTTCTGCAGGTTTGGCTGATCGTAGCTCCCACTGGCCGCGGTTTGCCATTACAGGCCAATGGATGCTGCGGGAAGCAGCGTGGGCCGAGGGATGTGCTGGAGACAAACCTTAGAACAGCAGGACTGTCTGACTAAAAACCAGACAAATGGTCTGTCTATCACATATATGTTTGGGAGCCATGTCCAAGTAAATCTCCATGTGGTGAACTGAGGACAGAAAAGCCTGCAGAAATCAAGCCATCAACTCAAGCCATGCTGACTCTGCTGACAGATTTTTTAAAATTTGATTGAAGCCAGACTTCAAAGAGGAAATCGAGTTAAAAAATAAAACATTATTTTTTAATTCAGAGCTGAGTTTAAAAGTTTACCTGATCTGAAGATGTGTTGGGCTTTTTTCTTTTTTCTTTTTTAATGACACCAGTTTCTCTTTGAAATCCAGCTTCCAGACAAGACACGTCAATTTTAAAGAGCCTCTGAGCACAGTCATAGCAGCACAAATTGAAAATACTAGAATGAAGGTGGACAGGACTGTGTCAGAGTCCGAGATGCATTACTTTTTTTTTTAACATAGTGATCAGAAAAAAGTAAATTTCATGTACCCTCATTAAAAAAGTAGCATAGAAAAATAGTTGGAAAGTTCAGAACAGATTCCCTAAACAAAATATTCTTACCTGGATTATCAAAATCTTTACAACCAATTGGCATGCTTCTAGGTCATTAAGAAGGGAAGTAACCTTACTGAAGTCAGTGGAGTTCTACAAGTGTAAAACACCAGTGATGTGAGTTCTGAGTCTGGCCCCAACTGTATCATATGCATTAAACCTGAATATCCCTCAAAGGTAAATTTTTCAGCATTAAACGCCCAACCATGCTCCCACTGCGAACAATCAGAAAATTGCCATTATCTTGAATGGTAACAAAAGTGGGCTCTAAGAAACCATCAGCTCTCTGTAGGAAAATGGAACAATGAATTAACTATCAAATATATCTGATATAAGCCTGGCTTTAGTTTACTTCTCCATTATTTTTTTCAGTATATATTTTGGATAGCTGCATGAGGTAAATTGATATAATGGTGTCTGATCAGCACTGGTTTGTTGGTCAGAAATTATAAAGAGCTGTATGAAAGAGATGTTAGAGAAGAGCCTCTTGGACAGAAAATTAGAGCTAGGTCCTCTTCCTTGCTGTATCCAGTAATTGTTGCTTTTTGATTAAGAGTATTTTCAATTGCATATTCCATTAGAATGAGATGTTGAAAAAGAGATATTCCATTCTTGTGTGCAGTGTTGTTGTAGCCCTGTTGGTCCCAGGATATTAGAGTGACCTGAAAAAGAGCGCTGTGTAGCTCAAAAGCTTGTCTCTTTTACTAACAGAATAAATGTAATTGCTCCAATCAAATATATTACCTGACCTGCCTTGTCTAACTCTGAAAAAGAGGCTTTTAAAATTTATTTAGGTATATTTGTGTAAGTCTCTCATTCATTTATTGAACTGGTTAAAATGGGAGTAACAAGGTTTGTTTTTTTATCTGAGTCATCCAAGTGATGTCTGACCTAGAAGTGAAAGTCTAAAAATGTAGCTAATGGGTCTATGGTTTGTTTTGTTTAAGATTACAGATGTAATTGCAACCCCATTAAAGGCAATAGCAAATCTCCCATTGACTTCAGAAAAGCCAGGATTTCACCAACTGGGAGTGCTTCTCCTCTCACTTATGTCATTATATCTCTATAAAGTGACTAAAAAGTGGGTGTACAACATAGCAAGTCTGATCCACTAACATTTTACATCATCTTTGCACACATACAAATATTGCCACCAGGAAAAAGGCAGTGGAGAAACAGGCCTAGAATGTACAGTTGCATGGGCTTAGGTTGTACAGGAGTCAGACATACCCATCCATTTTTGTGTCTTTCCTGGTAACTGAGTTGAACATGCTTTGGGTTATTGGGAAGGTCAGAGACCTGCATTTGATGGATAGTAAATAACTACCCCGATGGACTGTCAAATGATGTATAGAATAAGTATTTATTATTAAAACTGAGATTGTAAGCTGCTCTAAGGACATAAGAAAGTATAATTAAGAGTATGAAATAGTTAATATTCATAACTTATTTGGATACTGCTGGTGTTCACACCAAATGGAGAGGGGGTATCAAAGGCCGAATCAATCCTGTTCTTCTAGAGCTTTCCTGCACTGAGGGGGACTACATCATTCAGAAGTGGGGGACTGAAACCACTTCCCAACACAAATGTATTAAGAGAAAGATGTCTTCTCCTTCCCCACACAAGGAAACAGCACTATTTGTTACAAGAACTGTGTTCTCTAGGGGATTGAAGGGACAACTGGGACCCTTTTCTTCTAAATTATGTTCCCCTCGCACACACGCACACATGCACACTTCCACTTCTCAGTGGTGTCTAGTTCCCCTGCAGGCTGTTGAAAATAACCCTACAGACTAACCCAATGAAAAGCTACCACCCCACACTATTTTCATTGGGACCTGGGGGTTACCGTACTCTTAAGTGTCCCTATTTTTAACTTCTCCCCACTACCTTCATCCTAATGCTCTTCATAGGTCTTTGTGAGGCCTGACGCAAATTCAAGAAAAAATTATATTATCATTATAACTATTATTTACAAAACCAAAACAAGAAGCAATTTGAATTTAGATGAAGTTGAACCCACAAGGTTCAGTGTGGGAAGATAGAAGAGGAGATACTTGGTTTCATTGTGTCCCATTTCTGGCTACAGAACATTCAGTACAATACTGGTCCTTCAGGTAGTATCCAATCAATTGGCCACGTTCTCCTCTACATTGCATTGGATACTATATTGAAGTCATTGAATTTATTCCAGATTTACTGCAGTGTAAAGGACATCAGAATGGTTGCATTATCCAGGCCAAGTTGAATACTTTTCAACTTGAATTAACTTTTCCAAGAAGATTTTGAAAGGCATTGTCAAATACTTTAATAAAGTCTAGATATATTACATCTGCTGACTTCCCTGCATTCACTAGGTGTGTAATTTCATTCACAAGCTGTCATAAATGGATAGGTAAGGTAAGGGTTAAGTTTCTTTTACCTGAAAAGGGTAACCGAACACCTGACCAGAGGACCAATCAGAGAACTGGATTGTTTAAAGTCAGGGGCGGGAATTTGTATACTCGGGTCTTGTTGTTTGCTTCTACTAATGGAGGAACAAGTCTCTTCTAAATTCTCCTCAAACTCTCTCACATCTGAAGTACCTCAGGAACCGCAAAGTAATCTCAGCTAATGATGGTCTTTGGGGTGCATTTCCTGTATGTTAATTTGTTGGCTGGTTTATGATGGGTATCTTTTACATCAGACCGTTTCTTTAATTTTCTTATAAGCAAGAGCCTGTATTGAGTTCTCTTAATGCAAGAGATTGTTTTATATTTCTTCTTTTTTCTATAAGTTTTCTTAAACCTTGTAAAGTTCTTCCTAGGAAGCAAAGGGAAAAGCCAGGCTGTGGGCCTATTTCCTATTGGTCCAGGAAGAGCAAGACTACGGGGAAAGAGACGAAGAAATCTCTCGGTTCTCTGTGGTTACAATTTTTCCCTCATCCTCTGGAGGCAAGGGGTGCATGAAGCCCAGCGTCGGTATTTTGCTCTCCATGGTCCCTGAGGGAAGCAGAAAAGCTGGTTTCTTGGGTCGACCAGCAGCGCGCGAGGCAAGCTGATAAGGAGGGGGAAGGTATTGTCCTGCCTTTAGGCATCCAAGGGATTTGGGAATCTGGTTCCACCAACGGGAGCGGTTGGGGACAACCAGAGGAGGAAAGGGCGGGATCAGGCCCCATAGAATAATTCCTGATCTGGTGGCAGCGAGAATATCCAAGCTGGTAGTGAGCTTGGGGGAGTTTCAGGTAAGCCCCCAAACTTTGGACGCAAAAGTCCAGGTTTGGGACAGGACCAGATTGGTGGACACTAAAGTCCAGGTCTGGGACTGGACGGCTAGATTACCACACAAGCGTGACTGAGTTTATCTGGCATGATTTGCTTTTTGTTTCATTATCCTCATTTCTTTTACGAAAGTCTCTTTTCTTTTTTTTAGAATTTTGTGACCTTAGTTCCTGTGTTGCTGATTTTAAAGAGGGGCAAATCACCCTTAGGGTAAGTCCAGGATCTTCAGTTCTTTCTATCTTAGATATTTATAAGGCATCTAAAGCCTTGATATATAAGCATCAAGGAGTTCTGGGTGAAGGACAACAGATATTTAATTTTGGGTTTTTGCCTATCTGATGATGAGAGCCATTAGAAATTAGAAATTGGCTCGAGCCACAACACTCTAAGATCTAACATCAGATCCAAATCTTTAACACCTTCCTTCTGAAGACACACGGTTGTTCAAATATAGAGTTTCAGTTCAAGCCAATTTGTATTAGAACCTGATGTTGACTTTAGATTTTGTAAATGACTCAGTGTTCTTTACTATACTTGTAGTCTCATTGTTGGAGATTAACAAAATAGTTTTCAAAAAACTAAACTGACCAAAACATTTGTGAAGAAAAATTTTTTTTTCAGTAGAGAAAGAATAATTTACTAGTATTTTACTTGAACTTTCAAGATGCTTTTCACAAAATCTCTCACAAGAGTATAATAAGAAAACTAAGTAGACATGGGGTGAGAAAATAACTAAAAACATGAAACAAACAATAGGAACAAATGATTTTAAATACAACAATTCCACAAAGGGTTAATAGGTTAATCCAATAATCCATGCTATCACCAGTATTTAATGCATTAATGATCAGGAAAAGGCATGAACAGTCATATAGTGAAATTTGCAGACAAGACAAAATTATTTGTTAGTCAAGATGGGGACTGGAGGCCTCCAATCCCACTCCAGTATGCAGTATCTCACCTCCTTGTACCTTAGTTTCACCTTCTGTAAAATGGGAATAATGAAACTTACCCGTCTTAGTAAAGCACTTGCCAAAACTATGAATGGAAAACTCCATTTATATTGTACGTGTTATAGCTATACTATCTATCTTCTTAAGAATAACTGGACAGACAATTTTCCCTTTATATCCATATCCATCTTTATGTTCCACTCATCATCTGGTAAATTAGTGGTCAGTTAATTCACTTGATCTGTTAAACAGAAACCCACCTATCTTACTTTCAGATTTTAGTAGCCTACTGGAGTTTATGCTTCAAAATTCATTGCTATAATGAAAGAAAAAGAAAAAAAAACCCACAAGAGACATCCCTGTATTTCCACAAGCCTAAATGTGTTTTCATTAATGTGGTTGAGGCTATTTGCCAAGAGCTTCAAAACTATGAATGTTTGAGAAAATCCTAAGATATATAGATAGAGTTATAGATGCCTGAGTTCTTAAGTTATCCAGCAGCAAAAAGAGTATCTGATCTTGCTCCCGGTGGATTCAGCAAGCATAGGTCTGTCACAACTCCCACAAGTAACCACCTCCCTTCTTTTTACCAGAAATGACAAACATCAGAGAAAACATAATGCATAATGAGGCTAAGATATTCACAGATCAAACCATCTTGTGAGATTTCAAGCTCTTTGTGGATTTGGCTGAATAATAGCTCAAGAGCAGTATTTCTGTGGTAATTCTGCTTCTGACTGATACCAGGAAGCATGCAGTTGTTATGCATGCACAAGCACACACACGCAGAACAGAAGTCCCACTTCTTCACCATATGATTATGAGAATATAACCAATCCTACTAAAAATTTTTGCTCAAGTTCATTTTGAGAGATGGGAGATGTTTCAAATTGGATCTCCTTTTAAAGAAACACATTAAAAATAATTCATTTCCCCATTTTATTAGTATGCTAAAATGTATATGAGTGTATAAACATTGCAGACAGATCCATTTGTCAGGTTTTGAATATATATGATTACAAATACTTGTCGTTCACCATTCATACAAACAGAAACATTGTTCTGAGTTGCTGCAAGTGGGGGATGTTTATATATTTTTGAAGAAATTAGGCAATCTGACCCTTGCTCATTTCAAGGTTATCAGGTTCACAATGCTTAAGACAGAGGGTCTCAAAAAGACCTCCAGGGACAGCCTCCCTCTTTTTAAGGCAAGGGTCAAGGTCAGGTGCCCCCCTCTTCTTTCATTTTGTCTTCTGCTTGTCAATCCAGGTGCTGGAATGGAGACACAAGTTGGTGACTATCAAGTGGGGCCCTCCTGGGGTTCGTTCAGTGGTTCCTACTTCACAGGTCATGTGCCTCTAGCTCAGCGTCAACCTCTCTCTTTGAGAGGAAGAAGTTAACTCCTAGGAATGGGCACTGTAGAGATATGTTTGTAGAAGGTTATAATTTAGAGACTCTCCATCATAAGGGACACTGTTCTGAACATAGGAATTTGGAGATATCTCCTGGAGGTGGGGGTTGGCTGTGTGCAGCAGTTCACTAGAGATGCTCTCCAATTTGTTTTATTTTAATGTTTTATTCCTTTTATCATTCACTGGTTTCTTACTTAATGAACCCGAAGATCATTACATAGTGTCAGAAATGCTGAATGAGACAGAAACTGCAGTCATTTTGAAGTTAACTCCTGTGATTGCAACTGAAAGCAGAGACAAAGGGAGGCACCAAAGAAGCAGGTGGAGTACTAGGCCCAGAGGCTTTTGCATACACTTGGTGAGCACAATAGTAGCTTGAAGAGCTTAAGAAGGGAGATGGGGGGAACCAAAAATGGATGTATTGCAACCTTCATCCAATCTGAAATTACCAGGCAATGTTGCAGAGAACTGGAAAAAAATCAGACAGAGATTTGAATTATATGTAGCAGCCATAGGGGCAGAGGAGAAAAATGATAAAGTGAAATCAGCTATCTTTGTGGATGTTGTTGGGAAGGAAGTACTGGAATTTTATAACAACCGTAAGTTTGAAGAAGGTGAAAACATGAAGTTAAGTAAAATACTGACTAAATTTGAAGAACACTGAATGCCAAAAAGGAATGAAACCTGTGAGTGAGACAATTTTTTTACATGCATGCAAACAGATGACACCACAGAGCAGGGATTGGCAACCTTTGGCATGGAGCCTGTCAGGGAAATCCATTGGCGGGCCGGGACAGTTTGTTTATCTGCAGTGTCCACAAGTTCGGCTGATCGCAGGTCCAACTGACCACAGTTCGCTGTTCCAGGCCAATGGGGGCTGCAGGAAGTGATGGCCAGCACATCCCTCATCCCGTGCCACGTTCCACAGCCTCCATTTGTCTGGAATAGTGAACCACGGTCAGTGTGCCCTGGGATCGGCCGAACCTGAGATTCGCCATCCCAGGACAATGGGAGTGGTGGAAAACTGCAGCCAGCACATCCCTCACTACTTTCCGCTGCCCCCATTGGCCTGAGACGTCAAACCGCGGCCAGGGAGAGCCGCATTCGGCCAAACCTGCTGAAGCGGCAGGTAAACAAACTGACCCAGCCTGCCAGGGTACTTAACCTGAGGAGCTGCATGACAGAGATTGACAACCCCTGTTCTAGTACATGAGGGCAGACCCTAGTAAGTGATGGGCTTAAAGCAGATTAGAAAAAGGACAGATTGTGTGTTCAGTGGTTTATAAATATATTATGGCAATGCTACGCTAAAATAATAGAGAAAAATATCAGATACTTAGTGATGTCCTGGCAAAAACACATTAGGAGAGCTAGAGCAGCCAAAGTATGAAAATATAATACTTAAGATAATGAAGTCAAATAAATTGTCTTCATTGTTGTGCTTTCATTGGCACCAAAGCATGCAGTGATAAATGGAATTGATCTGTTTGATGGAAATCATAAACCTTCATATTTATTAAACAATTATTAACATTTTTATGACATTGCCGTTATATGTTCATTACACGCTCATTGCATTACAGCAACTTTATTTCCTTGTTTCATTGTTCTGGTGTCATTGTGCACTGAGAACATGTGTAAGACAGGTCTATTTTTTATGTTATACAGTACAGTATGTGAGGAAGGTTCAGTTCTTAATGGAAGTGTCACAGCATTTCTAGATCAAATTATCTAGTTTTAACAGCTAAAGGGAATCAAATTAATCAAAAAAAAACAAGCAAACAAACAAAGAAACAGAATACAAAACAATACAAATGGTTTGGTTCCCCAGATGTTGATTGAAATGTGTGAAGGTCATGTTTACCAGTTATCACATCAAGTGTTAATCATAAGTTTAAGAGTATTCTCCATTAGTTATCATTATAGTGTTTATAGGAGGAATATATGCACAGATTTCAACAGCAAAGAAAATGTAGTATTTTGCTATAGTTTTTACTCTGTAGTATTTTGCTGATAAGCAGACCTGTGTCAAAATAAACTCTTTATTATGAGCAGGAATTATGTATGACAATAAGGTAACAAGACTTCCTACTAGTCTCTGGCTGCAGCCTATGACAGCCCTGTCCTGAACTTCCTTGTTTCTGCCCCAACAGGAAACATAACCCATCAAACAAAGGACTGCACTGAGAGTGTACAGAAAGTGTGGCATTTCTGCACTGCCTGGCAGACTTACTCTATAGAAAGTTGTCCTTTTTTTAAATGTCTTTTAGAATTTAAAACTGTTAAATCAAAGTAGCAAACTATAACAAATACAATAATTCCTTAACTTTTTAGGTTTCCTAAACAAAACCCTAAGATGCCTTTATTAGTCTTTACAGAAATTCTTATCTGTAACAGACTGTTCAGTCTCAGAGTCAATAACAGGGCCGGTTTGTGAATTGGTTTCATCATGAATGTCTGCTTTCACTTCACTTGTCTTGGCCATGTTGTCAGGTATTTTGAGCAGGTGCTTATGATTCTGTCATAAGGTTTTTTCTTCACCTGTCATCACTGAATATGAGAGAGGTGACTCTTCTTTGATCACTGTAGCTTTGACTGGCCAGTGCCAATCCTGCCAAATTCTCATGAGTCTTTGTTTTTTTTTTTATCTGTGGAAGAGCTCTGGGTCCTTTATTGTAATATTCTGTTTAACTGTACTTTCCCAGTCTTTTCCTTACTATCACATACTGCTTAGTTATCCTTTTTTGTCTCATAGCTGGTGATCAAGTATTTATATGTCTGTTGTAGAAGTTCAGCAGGTGACTTTCCATAATGCAGCAGTGTAGCTCTGTAGTTAAGTTGTGTTGAATATGACTCTTCTCTTACAGTCAATGTTTCTGAGCAAGTTCTTCACTATATGTACTCTACATTCAGTATTGATTGGAGGATATTTGGGTCTAGATGTCTCTTGAGTGTCGTACACTTTAGCAAAGTCAAGGATTTGCCTCTTTTTGAACTGTGGTCCATGGTCAGTTATTACTGTTCCTGGAATTCCATGATGAACTATACAGTCGTGCTTCTCAAAATCTCTTCTGATGTATTGCAGTCAGTGGTTTGTGATCGGTTTCTGCTTTGAAGCTATGACCATAGAGAATGTGTCTATTTTGTTTAATTTGTGCATACATCTTCTCTGTGACTGTTACAGACCTAAATACAACCAATCAGTTCCATGACACTACAGTAGTACTGCTCCCAGCTCTTCTTTTGAGGCATCTGTGGGGAGTATGATGTCTTTCAGTGGGTCAAAAAACCTGCAGCACGGGAACTGATGTAAGAATGTGCTTTAAATCATTTCGCAATTTTTTGTAATGCTCTGGCATCCATGCCTATTCACTAACCTTGTGGAAGAGAAGGCTTAGGTGAGCTCTGCAAGTTTTATAATTAGATATGTATTTGCTGATATAATTCAACATGACTTCGAATTTCTTTTTTTTTTATCTTCAAGTCTCAGTATGCTCAGTAGTGTTTTAACCTCTCATTCATCAGGCAAGATTCCCTCGGAGGTCTTTCTCTTCCCCAAATATGTTATTTCTATTGTCTAAAATTGACATTTGGCCTTATTAAGTTTAAAGTTATTAGCTCTTGTAATTTCCAGTAGTTTCCTTTGTCATTCCTCATGTTCAATGACAGTGCTGCCCCAAATTATTATGGCATCAATGTACTCTTTCATGCCTGCAAGACCTTCTTGTATCTGGTTCATTGTACAGTGACATGCTTCTGGAGCCAAACATATTTTGAAAGGGAGTCTTAGGAAGCATTATTTGTCAAACAGTTGTTGAAAGTGTAGATCTTGGAGCTTTCAGTATCCAAGTTGATCTGCCAAAATCCAAGCAACGCATCTAATTTGCTGACAAATTTGGCTCCTGCCATCTGAGACAACATTTCACTTCCTATAGGCATTTGGAAGTGTTCTCTTTTAATCTTTTTGTTCAGTTCCTCAGGTTCCCATGCAATCCATCTCCTTTTTATCCTCTTCAGTTAATAAGGAGTGAACCCAATCTGCTGGTTCTTCTGTTGTTTAGTTTATACCATTTGCTTTCATGTTTTGCAACTCCTCTTCTAGCCTGTTTCTTAAAGCTTGTGTAATATTTCAGGTAGTATGTAATTACAGGTTCTGCATCTTGTTTTAACCACATCTTGTATGCTACTGGTAGCCACCCATCTCCTAGGAATGCATCTTCATATTATGCTATTCATATTTTTATATCTTGTTCTATATTGTCTCTCTGTGCTCTTAACAAAACCAAGTACTTCACATGTGTGAGCTCCAAATAGAGTGACCAGATGCCCTGATTTTATAGGGACAGTCCCAATTTTTGGGTCTTTTTCTTATATAGGCTCCTATTACCCCCCCACCCCCATCCAGATTTTTCATATTTCCTGTCTGGTCACCCTAGCTCCGGACTGGTTGCTTATCTTGGTGTACCACCATAAACTCTTATTTTATCATTTTTCATTTGTATTCAGCTGTTGGTGTGTACTCTCCCAACACTG
The DNA here is from genome assembly GCF_003597395.2 of Chelonoidis abingdonii. NCBI lineage: Eukaryota > Metazoa > Chordata > Testudines > Testudinidae > Chelonoidis > Chelonoidis abingdonii. The sequence goes on along the minus strand of NC_133769.1, from coordinate 307,378,822 downwards.
GAATGTTCCTTACTCCTAGTCTTTCACAGACACTTTGGTTCTTCCATTTCTATGTTGTCCTTACTTTGTCAAACTGACAATTTCCTGAAATATCCTTAATGAATGTTATTGAATTAAGTTAAACCATGCTGAATTAGGTTTAATATCTATGGTGTTCATTGTATTAAAAATGCAAGTGTGTATGTGTTAGTGTGGAATTGTACAAAACTTCTTTAGAAGATTGAGTAATGCAGTCTCTGGAAGATATTAGGAACTTAAATAGGCTTTTTTGAATGATTCATGTGAAATGGATTTCCTAGTAAGTAACTAGGGATAAGGGGAATGCAAATGACCCACCTAGAATCCTTCCTTTTGAAGCTAAGCCCTAGGAAGAAAAACCCATTGTCTACTAATTTTCCTTCTCCTGGAACCTTCAGATAAAGACCCCTGAACTGTATAAAGAGTAGACTAATTGTGTTATGAGTACGCTTGTTCTGAACTGAACCTATGATGAACTTGAAACCACAAGAAAACCCCTTGGGTGGAGTACTTAAGGAGGCTCCTGGCAGATCCCATCTTACGGTTGGAGTGATCTCTGGTGATCTTATGAGCATGTGTGCAGGATCTTTTATTGTTTTTAAAATGTTTTCGCTTTAGTGCATTTGCCTTAGGAATAAAATAGGCTTGAGTTCAAATTGCTGCATGGTATTTATAACTGTGGGCAGCCACACTGTTCACCATCTCTGAAGAGAAAGCAAGCAGACCTGCTTGGGCAGCTTGTTTTTGCTGAGAATTATACAATGAAAGCAGGGAACTGCTTAGCTTGGAGATTTCCTGGGGAAGAGAGAGAGCGAGAGAAAGATGTCTGCACCCAGGAGAGATTATGGTCATGGAGCTGAAAGCCTGGTCTGCACTTGCGGGGGGGGGAGGGGGCGGGAATTGATCGAAGATACCCAACTTCAGCTATGAGAATAGCGTAGCTGAAGTCGATGTATCTTAGATCAACTTACCTCCCGTCCTCATGGGGCAGGATTGATGGCAGAGGCTCCTCTGTCAACTCCGCTTCCGCCTCTCGCTCTGGTGGAGTTCCAGAGTTGATGGCAGAACGTTCGGGGATCGATTTATTGCATCTAGATGAGACGTGATAAATCGATCCCCAATAGATCGATCGCTACCCGCCAATCCGGTGGACAGTGTGGACATACCCTGAGAGTGGATAACCTTGATGGGTCACTGAGGGGAAACAAGTGTGGTTGTCCTGAAATGTGACACTTGCATCTATTTCAATTTCTGCTATTACATTTATTTGTTCCCCAGTCTACATTATATGTCACGTAAGTGCCATCTGTGCATATTTTAATTAGGTAATCTTTATTTTTCAGCATCCTCCGTTACTGTACTTAAGAACAGCTTTTTCTCTTCATTCAAGAAATCTCTTTCTGCACTTAGTGCATGCATTTTCCTGTGTTCTCTGCATATTTTAGCATAATGGTTCCTTTTTTTAAAAAACAGTTTTTGCAAATTTGCCTGAAGCCTGGACATTACCTCTACTTGTACTGGTTGACACATTGCTAGCATTGTCTCCTGCTTTCCATGTTTCTGAACTTGGCCAATCTAATTTACATGAACTTTTCTTTTGCTGATTTAGGGATAGTACACACAGTCATCAGTTCTGTGCTTTTCTGTAAGCTTTTTATTTGCGTTTCTGTTTGTTCTGCTGCTTGCCCTTTCTAGCGTCAGATCCATCTCCTGTAATAGCCATTCACAATTTTTTAATTGTTACACTTCCGGACAATGTGGTCTGTAATAAGAGTTGTAATAGTGCACATCCAAAGGATTGTAAAAGCAGCAGAGAATCCTGTGGCACCTTATAGACTAACAGACGTTTTGGAGCGTGAGCTTTCGTGGGTGAATACCCACTTCGTCAGACGCTGCTTTTACAGACCCAGCCTAACACGGCTACCCCTATGATACTTGGATCCAAAGGATTGACATTTTAGTTTTACATCTGTGACAAACTTCTCTATTGTTTCCCCTTTATCATATATTCTCATCTTAAATGTGTATCTTTCAAAAGTAACATTTCTAGGCACAAACTGGTTATTAAATATGTTCATTATTTCTGCAAAGCTTTTTTCTCTCTCTTTCTCTCCCTCTCTCTCTCTCTCTCACACACACACACACACACCAACCACAATCTGTCTGGAATATACTGTGTACATCAAACGCTTCTATGACTTTTCCAGATAAGCGCAAAGTGATCTTTTGCTCATCCTCAAATGTATTTGCTCCATGGCTTTCATAAAAAGTTCAGATTGCCATTTTAACTTTTTTCAGGCATATGTAACATTTCCTTTGATTCTCAGGGCTGGTGAGGGTGTTTCATACAGTTGCATGGACTGTGGAATAGCTATATCAGTGATACATCTTCCACTAGGTCTTCCAGCTTTCATAGTACCATATTATATCTTGCTGACTAGCAGACCGGTGTCAAAATAAACCTTTTATTATGAACACAACTATGTATAGAAATGAGGTAACAAAATTTTTTACTATTCTATGCAGCTACAGCCTGTGACTTTCCTGTCCTGGGCTTCTTTGTTTCCACCTCAGTAGGAAGTATATCATAGCAAACCAAAGATAGCATCTACAGTGTTCAGGAGGTGTGGCATATCTACACTTCCTGGAGGACTTACTCTAGAGCACAGACCCATGGAGACATAAAACGTTTAATATTATTTAGGGCTGATTCCAATGCATCAAAATCCAGAATGAAATCAAACACAACTGAAACTCTCAATTGATGGATTTGGCCTACACATGGAACATGGAATGATTTCTTAATGGGCAATTGTCCAAGAGCCAGTGGACAATGCTTAATGGAAGTCTGCATGGGTATATCATCTAAGGACCACCTTAACAATGATTGTACAGGCAAAGTCACATTCCTTTAACTAGTGTCTGGAGCAGGTTGTCAAAGAAGCCTCAAAACATAGCTGAAACAGTGTGAAGGGAATTATTAGAAGCACAAGAGGTGTGATAGTGACTTCATTCTAGTGAACAACCTCTACCTATCTGCTTACATACATGTACTAGATACATGTTCTTGGACTTCTGTTCATGAAAGATTGGATTGTTAAGGACTATGGATCTCTGTATTCAGGTTTCTATGAAGGATCCTCCCACTCAAATAAAAAAAAGATTGAAAATGAGATGAGGGCAGAAGCTCTGACATCTTTCAAGCTTCTTGCTTTTATAAGAGGAAAGTCTCATAGCTTTGAACTGCAATATGTCCTATTTGCATAATTTATTGATCCCAGAACACACACATCCACTGTTTTCTTTTATTTGATTTGCTATTAGCCTTAGACTTTTACAAATGCATGCAGCTGAAGAAGATTTTATGTTATTTTGATTGAACAATGCTGTTGCTGTCTGTAAACATTTGACTGGGAGCACAGTGTTGAAGCTCTGAAGTGTATTTAATTGGGATGTAGTAGAATTGCAAAGATCAAGGCTTCTCTTAATGTAAAATAATGAAGAAATGTCTATCATAATTCATGTCACTAGTAAAAAAAAAAAACCTGTTGGCACTATTCAAGTTAATCTAGAGTCAGAAAAGTCATATTTCTTGCCTCTGATGACAATAGATATTCGTATATAATTAAAATGACAACATAACATGTTTCTTCACTGTTTACGCATAATGGAATTGACATGATCAATTTGGAATATTAACATTCAAATGTCTACTATGTCAGAATGCTCAGTGACCAACTTGAGGTTAATTTTCTTAATTAAAATTAATTTAAATGATACTTTAAATGTTATAGAAATGTTGAACAGCACACGATCTGAACATTATTTCTGATGCCGGATTTCTCCATAAATATAAAACATCTCTTTTTCAAAGCAGTTAAAGCAATTATCATTAATTGTCATTGAGGATTAGTAAACTGATGACCGTCTGGTTTTAAAATGAAGAAGCTTTTGAGTTATCTGAGTACCCAAAACCATCTTAAACTGAAATCTCTCTCTCTTTAATGTATCCTGGTACTCAAAAACATTTAGACTTTGTTTTGTCAAACTAGAGAAATGGGCAAGGGGTGGGAAAGGGGAATTTCTCAAGCATTAAAAGTTTCAATCAGAAATGATTATTTGTGTTCCTTTCCCAGAGGATTGAGCCAGCACACCACTGTACTAACTAAACTGTTTTCAGTGGACAAATGAAAACAAATTTTTAAAGAAATATACAACAGTGGAAGGCTTTTAATTGCTAATTGATAAATTTATCAACTACAGAAGACTAAAATTCATCTTCATGTGACTAGGCAGGTGATGAGATTAGACTATTATCTTATATGCAAAATGCTGTACTCCTCCACCCCCACCAAGTACATATGTTTGTCCATCTGGTTGTGTCCACATTCAGAAATCTAGATTTTGATCTCATAGATTCATAGACTCACAGACTCATAGGTCAGAAGGGACCAATATGATCATCTAGTCTGACCTCCTGCACAAGGCAGGCCACAGAACCCTACCCATCCACTTTATAACCACCCTAACCCATGACGGGTTATATTGAAGTCCTAAAAATTGTGCCTTTGAAGACCTCAAAGCTGCAGAGAATCCACCAGCAAGCGACCCAAATCGCCCACCGCTGCAGAGGAAGGCCAAAAAACTCCAGGGCCTCTGCCAATCCGCCCTGGAGAAAATTCCTTCCCGGACCCCAAATATGGCATCAGCCTAACAACCCTGAGCATAGTAGGGCAAAGACTCACTAGACCGCACCCAGGAAGAATTCTCTGCAGTAAACTCAGTTACCCATCCCATCCAACATACCCCTCCATATACATTGAGCAGACTTATCTAGCCGATAATCCAACATCAATTGCACCAAATTAAAACTATCCCAATCATATCATCCCTCATATACTTATCAAGCTTAGTCTTAAAGCCAGATAAGTCTTTTGCCCCCGGATACTCCCCTTGGAAGGCTGTTCCAGACTTCACTCTCCTAATGGTTATAAACCGTTTGTCTAATATTCAAAGTTAAACTTCACTAATATCAGTTTGTACCATTTATCTTGTAGCCTACATTAAGTACTAAACTATATAATTCTCTGCCCTCCCTAACGTTAATCCCCCTAGATATTATTACATAGAGCAGCATATCCCCCTGGAGCCTGCTTTTGGCAGGCTAAACAAGCCAAGCTCTTTGAGTCTCGACTTTCATAAGGCAGGTTTCATTCTCGGATAGCCTAGTAGGCCGCTCTGAACCTGTTCCAGGTTTGAATTCATCTTCATTAAACAGGGACACCGAACTGGCACAAAATATTCCAGTGGGGTTCTCACAGCGCCTTTATAACGGTACTAACACTCTTATCCTTACTGGAAATACTCGCTGATGCACCCTAAAACCACATTTGTTTTTTTAACGCCATATCACATTGGCGGCTCATAGTCACCTCCCTGCTATCATCTAATACCAACCAAGGTCTCCCCTCCGTCGTTCCAATGATGCGTCCCCAATGTATATCTAAAATTCTTTATTATTAATCCCTAAGTGCATGACCTTCGCACTTTTCCTATTATATGTTATCCTATTACTCATGATCCATTTTACAAGGTGGTCGCAGATCTTACCCTTGAAAAAATAGCATCCCCGGTCCCTCTGCGTGTTAGCCATACCCCTCAGCTTTGTGTCATCCACAAAAACCTTTATTTACAATTCCCTGCTCTTGTGCCGAGGTCAGTATAAAAAGGTAAATAAATCGTCCCAAACCGAATCCTGAGGGACTCCACTATAACTCCTTCAGCCTGACAGTTCACCCTTCAGTACGACCCGCTGGAGTCTCCCCTTTAACCAGTTCCTTATCCACCTTACAGCTTTCATATTCATCCCCATCTTTTCTAATTTAACTAACAGTTCCCCATGCGGGATTGAGTTCTTATTGCTTGTCTGTGCAGTGCTCAGCACAATGGAGCCTCAGTCTCCATGGAGTTTAAGACTAGAAAAAAACACTAGATCATCAGTCTGACCTGTACATCACAGACAATTAAATGTCACTTAGTTACCCTTGTATTGAGCCCAATAACTTGTGTTTAATTAAAGCTTAATTTTGGTCTGGCTAAAGCATATATCCCAGAAAGTCATCTGGCCTTTATATGAAAATGTTTGATCTTAGGTGTAGAACAGTGGTTGGCAACCTCTGGCATACGGCTCACCAGGGTAAGCACCCTGGCAGGCCGGACTAGTTTGTTTACCTGCCACCTCCACAGGTTTGGCCGATCACAGCTCCCACTGGCCGCAGTTCACCGCTCTGGGCCAATAGGGGTGGCGGGAAGCCGCAGCCAGCACATCCCTCGACCCACGCCACTTTCTACCATCCCTGTTGGCCCAGAGTGGTGAACCACAGCAAGTGGGAGCTGCGACCAGCTGAACCTGCGGTGGCAGCAGGTAAAAAAACTGGTCCGACCTGCCAGGGTGCTTACCCTCGCGAGCTGCATGCCAGAAGTTGCCGACCCCTGGTGTAGAACTTTACATTTGGCTGTGCTAAAAGGCATTTTGTTTGAATAGATCCACCTTACCGAGATTCAAATCACACTGTATGACTGACCTGTCCTCATCGTTATTTACCATTCCATCAATCTCTGTGTCATCTGCAAATTTGATCAACAGTGATTTTATATTTACTTCCAAATCACTGATTAAGGGCCTAGTACCAATCCTTGTGGCACTTTAGTAGAAACGTCTCCCCATTCAATGATGTTTCTTCATTGATTATTACCACTTGAGATCCATCGGTTAGCTTGTACTTGATCAATTTAATGTGCATTTTTTTTTTTTTGTTTAGTGTTGTTTTTTTAATCGGAATGTTATGCTGTACTAAGTCAAATGCTTTAGAAAAGTCTAAGTGTATTATATCTACACGGTTACTATTATCAGTCAGACTTGTTATCTCTTCAAAGAAATCAGGATTGTTTGACAAGACCTGTTTTCCATAAAAGCGTGTTTTCTGGCATTAATTATATTCCAATACTTTAAATCTTATTAACTGAATGTCATGCAGTTTTTTTTCTTATTTTCTCCTGGACTGATGTCAGGCTAATCAGCCCATACTCATCTCACTTGCCCTTTTGCCATATCCTGCACTCTTCCAGTCTTCTTGAATTTCCCCGTTATTCCAAGATTTATTAAAAATCTAACATCATCTGGAGAAAAATCTCTGAGCCACCTCTTTTAGGATTCTTGTCTAAGTTATCTGTACCTATTGATTTTAAAATGTTTGCTCTTAGAAGATGTTTAACCATTCTCCATGCTTACTAATTAACTGGAAAGTACTTCATCCTCCTCCAATGTTATAAGTATATCACCCTGCTTCTTTCCAAATACCAAACCAGAATATTTATTGAGGACTTCGGCTTTTGTGCATCATTATTAACAATTTACCATTTCCATCTACCATTTCCATCTGGACGTATATGGTTGCTAGGATTTCTTAACTGGGAACGCTGAGTGCTACTGTAATACAATATAATAACAATTAACAATATTGTATAAACCTCTCGTATTCAAAACCCTCATGATCCTGAGATTTTTCATAAATTATTTTAGTTGGATATTCTCAAACATACTAATACCATTGAAACTGAAACAATAGCACTGAGTTTTCAAGCTTCTCTTTAAGTTTTATTATACTAATGATTGCAAACCATATGGTGCAACCAATAGGGTTGTCTTTAAATATACTAATTCTATCAAGAGCCAACAATAAAGCAGGTTCTAAAACAGTGTTCTCACACATTGATGCTCATTTACAGCTTCATAGAGGACCTATAGTATACAGCATCAAACTTCTATTCAGTTACATAGGCTTCCAGCTGATACCTAAAGACCTCATGCAAGGCCTAGTTCAACCAGCAGCTGGCAATATATTGTTTTCCTATGAAAAGTTTAAAATAAAAAAAAATGAAACAGAAAAACTGAAAGTAGAGAATAGTGGGCTAAACAAACAAAAACAAAACAAAACCAAACACCAAAAAACCCCACTTTAGATTACAAAGCTTTTTGCAGTCAAGTAGCTGAAATAGTGTAAGTAGTCTGACAGCTCTATACTACTTTATTCACTGAACCATTACACCATCAATATTTTGTTCTGATTGGATTAGTTCTGTTGCCTTATATGTATCATTCTATTTTTGTATTGAAACTATACCTAACTACAATAGCTATCAGTGTTGCCTTTTACAAGGACAAGAAAAAAAGAGAGATTTTCTTCCTAACAAACAGCACATCAGTATTGGTGAGAAGCAAGCCCGATAATTCCCAGAGGTTAAATTAAAGATTGCTAAATTATTTAGAAATGCTTAGAAAAATTGCTTATAAATATTAAATCTCATTAATAGTTTCAAAACAAATTATCAAAAGCAACCTCACCACTCCTGACATATAGTTACATGTCTATACATCGGAGTGAAAGCAATTTAAAGGACTTACTGGTATGCCAGAGTCCTGAGCAGGGGCGTGGCCTCAACCAGAAGAGGTGTGCCCTCAACCGGAAGAGGCTGGGCCTTCCAAGATTTAAAGGCCCTGGGGCTCCAGGCCTTTAAATCACCCCAGAGCTACCAGCTGCAGAGGCAGCTGGGAGCCCCGGGGCGAATTAAAGGGCCCAGGGGTCTGGCCGTCGTGGAGATCCGGGCCCTTCAAATCTCTGTGGGAGCCCTGCTGCTGCTACCCCACGGTGATTTAAAGGGCATAGGGCTCCCTGCAGTGGCCGGAGCTCCGCACCCTTAAAATCCCCACCCGAGCCTGGCAGCCGGAGCCCTGGGCAGGGATTTAAAGGTCCCACTGCAGTTCTCCTGCCACTGTGGGGAGCCCCAGGCCCTTTAAGTCGCCTCTGGAGCCCTGCCACCACTCAGAGAGTGGCGACAGGACTCCGGTGGCGATTTAAAGGGCCCAGAGCTCCGGCCCCTGCGGGGAGTCGCAGGCCCTTTAAATAACTGCTGGAGAAGCTGGTCCAATCTGGCACGGTGCACCAGCTCTTGCCAGTATGCCATAGTGGACTGTACCAGCTTACTTTCACCTCTGTAATACATGCATGATATTTTGCTGACATCAGCAATTCATCCACAAACCTTAGCAATTATGGGCACTTTAAGCTTTGTATAGTCCAGCATGACTCTTATGGGCTTTAAGGTGTCTGCAGTCTATGGCTATGCATCTTTTCAGTTATATCCACTGTGATCTATGTGGCAAAGTGAACATGGCTGAATGAAGATACATAGGGATAAACTATTCAGGATAGCGTCTTTGTCTAACTAAGGGTATGTACACAAAACCTGGCGTAAAGGGTGTTCATATTTACTGAAGTATTACTGCGATAAAAAAATACATAGTAGAACTAATAATAATATGTCCACAGCCACAAGCAACTGAATCACTGAGGAGGGCAACAAAGGAAATGCACTGAGCTTTGGAATTCTTTTCATTAACTCAAAGCAAAGCAATTAAGTAGTAGCCAGAGCTTTCAAGTGTCGTGCATCTCACCTGAGGTTAGGTGTACACTAGAAGTGCTACAGCAGTGCAGCTTCACTGATGTGGCTGCGCCACTGTAGTGTGTCTAGTGAAGACGCTCTATGCCGACAAGAGGAAGCTCTCCCATTGGTATAATAAATCCAACTCCACAAGAGGTAGTAGCTATGGAAGTTCTCCTGCTGATATAGTGCTGTCTGCACTGGTGCTTAGGTCGGTGTAAATTACATTGCAGCATCTTCCTGTGCACTCTTCTTAAAATTTTTTTTTAAAGTTTTACCATTTTTTTTGCAGTATTTGCTGAACATTAATAATGACTTGCAGACTGAAATATGACTGCCTTTTGTTTGTAGGCTTTTGATCCAAAAATAAAGTAGAAAAAAATGGCAAAGACAATAGTTAATTATCTGATTAAATTCCTGACAATTGATATAAAACCGTTTTTAAAGGAATACATTGTAAGAGTTTCTTGAAAATGACACTGATGTAAATCCTTTAGATTCATTAAGATATCTGTAGGAGATAAGTTGCAGACCATCTCAGATGGAAGACTCCAACAATATTATGATCATGCTTTTTTGTGCACAAAGTGTGTTTGATTTGCACACTTAATTTGTGCATCCAACACTTTGTATATATGCATCAGGTATTTGTGCAAATAGCTTGTTAGATGCATAGTTTGCACCTTCCATATACCGCTATTCAGTTTATATATGAATAACTACTCATTTATATCAAATGCAATCACAAATTAGGTATGAAAACAAATACTTATGCACAAAAAACTGCACCCCTACTCTTTTGAAATTTGGCTCTTTAAATCTACAAAATATATACAATATATGAACAAAGTTTCCAAAGAGATATACAGATTAATATAATAAGGACTGAGGATAGCAGTCTAAAATCTGTCAGAGTGCAGGAAAAAGGAGGTATTCTAATATATATGGGATAACACTGCACAAAGAGTATGAAATATGCAAAACGAGATATTCATGTATGTCAGACTTATTGAACTGAGTGAACAGAATACAAAATCTGTGAATGACCATTAACATGAACTATGGACTATAGAAACTTTAGACCATCTCTGATCTAAGGATCACAACCACCTCGGTTTCAGAAGACTGAAAAAGAGGATACACATACAGAGTGACATTCATGATGCAGCAACTTTCTAAGGAGCAACTCCATAAGGTTAACCTGATTTCATGAGTTTTAAATACAAATTCCCAAACTCATCACAATTTCCCACTCCCCCAATTGCACCCCTCCTTTTTTTCACTAGCTGCAGGGACGGTTGGGAAAAAAACTGATTTTTGGCCAAAAATATGTTTTTTGGTATTTTTTTTAAATGATCACCTCTTTTTGGAGCAGCTGTACTCAGCAACTTTGAATGAGAAGGTCATGGTTTCTCAAACTGAGCACCAAAAATGGTTACATTCAACATCAGTGCGTCAGACTTTGTGCCGTTGAAAATAAATAGCATCAAATTTTAATGACATACCAAACTCCGTAGTTTCTCACTCCCTTTCCCAACAAAGTAAAAAAAAATCAATACATCAATATCACTATCAGTAAATTCCTGTGATTTAACAAAGTTTTTCCCTTGCAAAATACCGTATGTAATCATTCAAAAGATTTGTTTAAATCAAGATTTAGCTGAGGGTGACCTCTTTTTCTTCTGCTTATATTATTGTGCTTTCATTCTGGGAAAGGGAGGCTATTGGTTTATCATTAATTGATCATTTCCCCCCCCCCCTTTTGCATCTTGGCTCCCTTTTCAGAGATTGTTCTATCAACTCTTTAATCTCAGTAGGCTACCCTCTATTATCTTTCATAAAAAAAAAATCAGGAACCATCCAATTCTAAGTGCTACATGTACATCTTTGCTATCATTTGATAAGTTAAAAAGGAATATTTACCTCATGCTAAAATCTGTCTGAAATCCCAACTGAAGTGGAATTTATATATAAAAATATAGCTGTGTGAATGTGACAAACATACATTAGATGAGATCACTGAAAACAAGATACCAAATGTTAAAGCCAGTTTGAGGGGACAACTCATGGTTTCCTTTATACAGAACCTTCCACTGGCACTGAGTCAACTCCTGACTGGCCAAAGAAGAGATATCTGGAGAGAGTTGTCCAGGAGCCGTAGCTGGATTTTCCTTGCACCCTGCTGATCTTTAGCTGTCACAGCATCCCCTTACAGTGAGTGCAAATTAAAGCAATCCTGGATCAAGGGAGCCACAAAGGTGCTTTACAGCAATCTTTGTCCCTCCCCTCTCCGGCCAACTATGAACTGTGCTGGTCATAAATGGCTGGTACCAAGGATCTGATCCCCTGGGTCATATTCTCCTCTGATAAGAAATTTAGATCAGGACTAACACCAGCGGAGACAATGTCATGAAAACCACTGTGAAAGGACAATCAATCACAGTGTTGCCAATTTTACATATCTAGCAAATACATTTGTTTTCTTCTCTTCATACTATCAAATGTATGCAAATTGTATGAATAACATGATTTACCAACCTCCAATTAACTATTTCCAAAATCTCTCTAAGGCATTTATTTTCCTGATAACGGACTATGTTGCCTTTCCAGTCAATGTCACTGTAAAACTTGGCTTCTGCCCCATTTTTTTTCCTGCAAAATCTGTGTAAGAATCAGCGTCAGCAACTAAATTACAACGGCTACAATGGTTTAAAAGATGGTTGTCTGGAATCATTGGTCTTCAGACTGCTGCACTGCTTCAAACCATCTTCCATTATGCATTGTCCTTTTTAGGTACTAGTGAGATTAATGTAGAGCAGGATCATTTTACACCATAGGCGCTGACTTTTGGTTTTGCTGGTGGGTGCTTTTGAAGGTGTGTGTGTGTGGGGGGAGTTCTGCCAGTTTTGGGGGGGAGGCTATTTTCAGAATATTTATACACTTTTTTCACATTCTAGTTATTGAATCTGTGTCCATCATTGTTATCTACTATTTTAATAATGATTACATTATTATGAACTACATAATTACATTATCATGAATTACAGTATATTAAAATCATTGCAATCATGTACAAGCTGTCTTCACTAATGTCCCAGTTTAAAGACATTACGTCTCACTGGAGCTTTCTGGATAACTGTCAACAATCTTATTTACATCTATTTCCCTGGTATGGTATTTATGCATGTTAAGGACAGCTACATTATTCAGTCGAGTCTGTCCCATTGATGACGGGAGATAATTTTTAAGTCTTCTGAAGCCAGAGAATGAGTGTTTCACAGTTCAGGATGATACAGGCACAATGAGAAGGATTCTAATAAATTTGTGGTACTCTGGAAGCATAGTGCTTCCAGAATACTGCAAATATCTCCAAGATCTCTTTCTTGACACATAACAGCTAATTTAGACCTCATCATTTTGTATGTATAGTTGGGATTATATTTTGCCATGTGCATTACTTTGCATTTAACACTGAATTTTGTCTGCCATTTTGTTGCCAAGTCACCCTGTTTTGTGAGATCCCTTTAAAACATTCTATAGTCAGCTTTGGACTTAACTAGTTTGAGTAATTTTGTACCATCTGTAAATTTTGCCCCCTCATTGTTTTACCCCTTTTTCCAGATCATTTATGAATATGTTGAACAGGACTGGTCCTGATATAGGCTCCTGGGGAACACCACTATTTATTTTTCTTCATTCTGAAAATGGACAATTTATTCCTACCCTTTGTTCCTATCTTTTACATGGAGTGCCTGGCAATGCTTTCAGGATCATCTAACTGATCCTTAGTTTAATTTAATGAAAAGCCTTTTGTTATCTTAATCACTCTGTCTCTGTTTATAAACAAACTCACTGCCCCAAGGGCAGAAGCTGTTAGCAGCACAGAAGTTATCACATTCCACACTCAAGCTCCATTTGGGGCTAGAGCAAGTCCTGTGAGCAGACCTCAGGTACAAAACTCAGTGGGGGCAGGAGCTGGTGGGTGCTCAGCACCCTCTATTTATTTCCGTGGATGCTTGACCCTTGGAACACCCATGGAGTCTGTGCAAATCTTTTATACTGATCTCTGTTAATCTTGACATAATCAGACAGGCACATGTGTTTTATATAGTGTTTAAATGTCAGACATTAAAAATCGTCTGGTCTTAGGTTTGTTTTTTTCATACAATATAGTGAGGTGGAACTTTAGTTTCCTCTTATACTTTAAAGAGTGGTTTTACAAACACCTGGAATCAGATTTGTCATTAGAAAGATAAACATACTACTGGAAATAATACTTCCAAGCAGTAATATTCTAATGGAAGTCGACCAACTCATCTGACTTTGATTTTTGGTTTAATCAAATTTGTTTAGTGTGTGAATTTGAAATATTTAGAGCAGAGGAAAGGGGTACACTACATTAAGGTTATGAAACTTTATTTCCCCTATGTGAACAATGTGAGCTAAACCACCATGCACAATAGTATGTTTATTCTGAACCAGTGAAGTTCATGCCCATCCTTCACAGAGAACCTGAGTTAATGGCCTTTGAATGCAAAACTTTGTATCAGATACAGGGATGAGACCAACTCATATCCCATCAAGAATGCTTGTAAATGGACATACCCTTGCTCTGGTGGAGGTGAGACTAATGAGCTCTTCTGTGTCTGTTCAGCTCTAATGAGGTGCACCTGCAAGGCTTGTTCTGCCAGGAGCTAGGGGAGCTTAAAAAGGAAAAATCTGATACAGGAAGGGGTGATGAATAGGATAAGGGCTGTTCCACCTCAGAGACTGATGACAACAGAGACAGGTCAGCCAAAAGGGAGACAGTCACTTGCCTTGATAGTCCCAAAGCTGCATGGGCCAGCTGCAAAGCAGTATGCCCCAAGAGGAAGGGCTGGAAATATACTGCAACAAAAAACAATAGATCCTCTGATAGACCAAGCACAAAGAGTTGAATCCAGAACAACTGCCTGAGAGATAGTATCAGTAAAACTAACCAAGATGGGGCTGGACAATGATCCTGAAGCCTTCCAAGTTACATTTGAGAGGATGGCACTAGCAGCCCAGTGACCCTTAGAGCAATAGGTTTTAATTCTGGCCCCATACTTGAGTCTGGAATAGGTGGCCTATCATAATCTGGACTTGAAGTGGGCAAAAGACTAAAAACAAGTACAGTCTGACATTTTGGACTATTTGAGTATCTCTAAAGAGACCTACTACCAATGGTTTTGATGTGAGAGTTACTCTGGGGAGTGAGACCCCGTATAGTAGCATAACAATTGAGAGAATACTGTTGGAACTGGCTTCACCTGCAGGTATGATCAGGGGCTCAAGTGGCCAAGGCCATTATGACAGAATATTATGACAGAAAGTGGGTACTATGGCACTGGCTGGGGACATTATCAGAAGTGGCAAGGCTAAAGGAGGATTTTGTAGAAGTGAAAGATCACTAGAGGCACAATCACCCAAGACATAGCCAGGGTGGGTAACAGACTGGCAAGATACCCAGGAGTGTGAAACAGGATCAGTAATTATCACTTTGAGGAGCCTGGTATCAAAGGGGTCCTCCCAAATGGTCAGACCACTTCTTAGTCCAGGGGTAGTCCCAAGGATGGGGGTCAGAGGGCTGGGTGAAAATAAAGCACTGCCAGTGTGACCACCAGGCACCTCAAAGAACTGAAGCAGGACTCACAGACTATGACCAGGCTCACCCTCACCTAGGAAAGGTGCCAGTGGTGCCAGCCCATTAAAATGCTATTCCTGTGGGCAGACAGGACCTTTTTCTGGCATGTCTTTAATGCATAAACCCAGGCAGTGAGTGAGAACCCGGGCCAATCACTACAGCCAGTTCCTTGGAGCCTTGGGGAAACTGATGACCCTGAGGAAGGAACATCCTGAGCAACACAGCTGCTTACCTCTTCTTTCACTTCCCTCCCAAGTGAAAGAAGAGGTAAACAGTCAGGACTTGGACATCCTCATACAGGGTGGGAATTTCACACAAGAACAGAAGGACAATCTTATGCTGAGCTGTGCATATGAACAATTGGCCTCTGTAAATAATGAAGTAACAGATTCTCAGTGGGGTGAGCAATATTTACATTCAGTAAAGTCTGCTTGTATCATGTGGAAAAGTATCAAAAAGCCGGGGTGGCAAGGGTCCAACTGCTGGTGTCATGCAGCTACCACTTGTGTTGCAGCTTTGTACAAAATATCCCATGTGCTGAACACCTGGGAAGAGAGAACGCATTGTCTCTTGTATTAGCCCAATTCTACTGGCCAGGTGTACCTAATGATGTGAAAGAATACAGTTCCTCCTGTCTAGAGTGTCAGCTAGCCAGTGGCAAAGGGATCCCTAAAGCATCATTGGACCCTCTGCCCTTGACTGAGACACTCTTCAAGAGAATTGGAATGGACATGGTTGGGGCCCTAGGAAAAAACTGCATTGGGGCATCAGTATACACTACAGATCATCAACTACACAATCAGGTCCCCGGAGACTGTTTCTCTTCAGTCTGTGAAAGTAATGATGATACTGCCACAGCTCTTGAATCTATTCTCATACCTGAGATTTCCCCATAAAATATTAACAGATCTAGGGACTAACTCCATCTCCCAGCTGATGAGTGAATTATGATCCTTTCTGAAGATCAAGTCTCTGAAGACCTTGGTGTACCTCCCACAGACTAATGGCCTAGTAGAATGGTTTAATAAGATGTGAAAGGGAATGTTGAAGTTCTTTGTCAGAGACAACCCCAAAAGTATAATTGGCTATTACCACCACTCCTGTGTGCCATAAAGGAGGTCCGTCAAGCCTCTACGGGGTTTTCTCCATTTGAGCTGCTTTATGGTCACCAACCATGGGGAATCTTGGACTTGCTATGAGAATGCTGGGAGGAACAGGAGGTAGGAGCCTTAGGAACAACCCAATATGTATTACACCTAAGGGAACAACTCAGGGAACATAGAGTTTTTCACCAGGGATAATCTGAGAAGGGTCCAACATCACAGGAATGAGATGATAATAGAGGGGCATGACTACAGACTTTCCACCTGGGTGACTGTGTCTTTCTGCTACACCTGAAGTGGTCAGGTTGGTAGGACAAGTGGACTATGAAATAAGACTACCTGGAGGAGAAAAGAAACTAAGATACATCATATGAAACTTTTCATACTGTGGAAGATGTGGGAGACCCTGCGGATAACTCCCTCTCTGATGGAACCTAAATTAGGCCACCACGTACTCAGTGGCCAAGAGCTGATAACAATATTGTGGGACGAGGGGCTTTCTCCTATGCAAAGGAAGCAGCTTCTCCAATTCATTGAGGACTTTATGACTGTATTCTCCACCCACCTGGGGAGAACTCAGTTGGTCTAACATCCTAGAGACCACCCTAGGCCAACTAGTGAGGGAGAACCCTAGATCACTGCCACAAGGAATGTGGGATACAGTCCAAGAGAAAGTGTGAGCGATGCTGGAGATGGTGGCAATTGTGGAATCCAAAAGTGAATGGAGAAGCCCTATAGTTATCATTTCCAAACTGGACAGTTTGATTCGATTTTTCATTGACCTTGTGAGAGTTAATTCCATCTCAAAATTTGATTCCTACTCAATGCCAAGGGTAGACAAGTTACTGGAGTGGCTGTGACTGGTGAAGTATCTGAGCACTATCAACTAAACAGAAGGTTATTTGGCAGAATCCTTTATTCCTTTTCTTGCAAGAAAAAAAATCCCCCCCCCCCCTTCTTTGGTCACTTCCAATTCAACACTATGCCTTTTAGCCTCCACTGAGATGCTGCAACTTTCCAATGGCTTATAGAGTCATAGACTATAAGGTCAGAAGGGACCAATATGATCCTCTAGTCTGACTTCCTGCACAACACAGGCTGCAGAATCTTAGCCACCCACTCCTGCAACAAACCTCTAACCTTATGAATAGGATCGTCAGCCCCCACCATAAATATGCCGTAGACTACATAGATGATATCATCATCTGCAGTCCCACCTAGGAAGACCACCTACAGAACTTAAAGGCAGTGTTAAAAGCCCTCTAGGATGCAGAACCTATGGCCAACCCTGAAAAATGTAGGTTAGCCATTGATGAAGCAACCTATTTGGGGTACCATGTAGGAGGCAGCCTTATGAAACCAGCAGTTAACAAGGTACAGGCCCTAATAGCATGCCCTAATCACCAGAGAAAGAAGCAACTGAGGCATTTTCTCACCCTGGCAGGATATTACTGGACATTTGTCCTTGGTTTAACCTCAATTGCCCCCAATATGGACCTCATAAAAGGCGTCGTACTCTCACACAACTTTGGAGGAGGAGAAGACCCAATCCTATATCTGTGTATGAAGCTGTTTCCTAGAGAAAAATCTTACTCAATTATTGTAAAAGAGGCATTAGTGATTAAATGCGCTGTAGATTACCTCAGGGTAGCCCCTTCTCCCTGGTCACATATCATGTTCCCCTAACCTGAATCCATATCATGAAAGAGACAAACCTACATATAATGAGTTGTTACCTTGTATTACAACCCTATTGTTTTACAGTACAACATTGGGTATGAAAGGACACTGATTTCTTTTCAGGGGAGTTCAGAGATGAATACAAGCCTCCGCAGAACAGCCTTTCCAGTTTAAGGGATGGTGTATGTGAAGGGCCACACCCTCACTCTGGTGGAGAAAAGAATAATGAGCTCTTCTGGGACTGCTCAGCTCTAACAACGGCATGTTCTGCTTCGAGAGAGAGAAGCTTAAAAAGGAAAATCCTGACACATGAAAGGGTGCTGAATAGAAGGTGCTCCATATCAGAGGCTGCTGACAATACGGACAGGTCAGCCAAGAGGAAAACAGTCACAGACTTCACCACTTCCAAAGCTGCATGGACCAGCTGTAAAGCAATATATCCTGAGAGGAGGTGCTGGACCTAGACCCCACTAAAAGACAATGGACCTTCTGATAGACCAAGAACAAAGAGCTGAATCCAGAAAGATTGCCTCAGAGACAGGCCACCTTTGCCTTTCTTAGGGGGAGAGGACCTTTCTTTTGTCTGTTTGTTTTACTCAGAGAACCCCTCAAATGCTACAAACGTGGGGAGATGACATTATAAGTGATTGGAAACAGGGTCTGGAGGGGACTCAAGGGAGCTCATGCTTCCCCGTATAGCCCCACCACAAGTTGTATTCTAGTCTCAGGAACAACAGCCTAGCCTCCTTAATATCCTTTGGGCAACCATTCCTGGCTGACAGATTTGTCTAAACATGGTTTCAGTAGCACTCACTCATGGCTTGTCCCCAGTAGGCACCTTCACACCAGCTCATCTGAGCTCAGCATAAAACCACCTCTATGAAATAAGACAAGTTCAGAACATTCCCCACCCTTTCCCCACTTCCTCTATGCAGTCTGTTCACATCATGGAGGTACACCTGGAGGTCAGCAGCACAGAGAATATTGTGACTCACGCCTGCACAATGTGACAAACATCCCATTTTTTTTCCTTCTAGAACAGCAGCTATTGCATGTATCTGTTTTACTTTGTTGCCTATACAAAGTAAGTCATTCCATTTTCTAATTCTAATGGAAATTAATACAAATATTATGAACAAAAAAGAAATAAACTTGATTCTTTCAAATGCTCTCATCTTAGACAGGCAGTACTTTTGGCTCATTCAGATACAGCATGCTGAAATATATCCTGATCACCGAAGAGCTTCAGGCCAAGCAATCATTCTTCTGCTCTTCCTGCTTTGCTGCCTACATGTCTCCTGCTCAATTAATAAACTATATGTTATTTTGTCCCACTGCTCTCCTTTTGTGTATTATTCACCTCAAGTCTCTGCTTTTCCCATTCATGTATTGGCACTAATATTGAATGCTGATGTGTTTCTGTGTAGGTTTGAGGCAATTTGTGGTGTAATGACAGAAGGGTGGGTGCATGTGTGTTTGGTTTTGTTTTACTTTGTTTTCATATAAAATAGTAAGGATTGACAGAAAAGGATATGGATGATATTCTAACTCAGGGTTCATAATGTTTTGATGAAGGACAAACCCAACCTATTCAACTCTTACATTATTTACACAGAGAAAATGGGTGAGGCAAAAGCTTTTATTGTACCAACATCTGTTGGTGAAATAGACAAGCTTTTGAGCTCACACAGAAACTCAAAAACTTGTTTCTTTCACCATTTAAGCTTGAAAGCTTGTCTCTTTAATCAACAGAGGTTGGTTCAATAAACCAGATTACCTCACCCACCCTATCTCTCTAATATCCTGGGATCAATATGGCTAAAACAACACTGCATAAATTATCTACACTGACAGGAATTCTTCCCTCACAGGTCCCTTACCTGGAGTCACAGCCATCTCCTCCAAACCATTCCCTCACTCTCTCTTTGATATGTTTTGAGAATTGCCCATTTACCTGAAATCATAGGGAGTCAAGGCTGGAAGTGACATTAAGATGCCACCTAGTCCAGCATGTCTGCATTGAAGCAGGGTGAAGTATACCTAGAATCTGCATCTCATTTCAATATCATTTTGGAATTCCTCACTGTCCTGGATCTTCAGTGAATGCCAGATTTAAAATATAAATAACGTAGATGTTTTTATGTATTTGATGCATTGCTGACTCCAGGCTTTACTTCTGCTCTGCATAGAAAAGGAGTACAAAATTGCAGATAAACAAGAAAAAGCGAAGTCAGCAAGGGGGGCATGAAGGCAGGGAACCAGAGGAATATGGCCTGAAAAGGCATATCATCTGGGTGGAGTCTGGAGAGAGGGAATGGAGCCATTGTTCCTGTTCTGGGAATGAGACCTAAATAATGAGATTTAAAAAAATAATAATAATAATTAATGTTTGGTATAATGTAACAGCTGAGGCTTTAAGATAAACAAACAAACAAACAAAACACACAATAAAAATATCACACAATAAAACTGCCAGTGTTGGCAACCCTGAAATAGTTTTTTATCTGTTTAGTTAAAAACTAAAAACTGAACATTTTCCACATGGTTAAAAGCCTCTTTTCTCCCTATTCAATCCTTTCCACCATCCATTACCCTTCACACTCACCCAAGTGTAATTCCTCTCTCTTTCACACACACACACACACACGCACACCCACATACACACAAAACTGGAGCAATGGTATGAAGTAAATAGGATGAAATTCAATAAGGACAAATGCAAAGTACTCCACTTAGGAAGGAACAATCAGTTGCGCACGTACAAAATGGGAAATGATTGCCTATGTAGGAATACTGCGGAAAGGGATCTGGGGGTCTTGGTGGATCACAAGCTAAATATGAGTCAACAGTGTAACACTATTGCAAAAAACACAAACATCATTCTGGGATGTATTAGCGGAGTATTGTAAGCAAGACACGAGAAGTAATTCTTCCACTCTATTTGGCACCGTGTCCAGTTCTGGGAGCCACATTTCAGGAAAGATGTGGAAAAAATTGAATAAGTCTAGAGAAGAGCAACAAAAGTGATTAAAGGACTAGAAAACATGACCTATGAGGGAAAATTGAAAAAAAAATGGGTTTGTTTAGTCTGGAGAAGAGAAGACTGAGGGTAAAGTTTTCAAGTACATAAAAGGTTGTTACAGGGAGGAGGGAGAAAAATTGTTCTTCCTAAGCTCTCAGGACAAGAAGCAATGGGCTTAAATTGCAGCAAGGGTGGTCTAGGTTGGACATTAGGATAAATTTCCTAACTGTCAGAGTGGTTAAGCACTGCAATAAATTGCCTAAGGAGGCTGTGGAATCTCCATCATTGGGGATTTTTAAGAGCAGGTTGGACAAACACCTGTAGGGATGGCCTAGATAATACTTAGTCTTGCCTTGAGTGCAGGGGACTGGACTAGATGACCTCTCGAAGTCCCTTCCAGTTCTATGATTCTATGAAAATGCACATCCTATGCACTTACTAACTTTTGCATGGGGGACCCCTGTTTTGGTGGGCGTCATAAGATCTCCTGGAGCAGGACACATCCCTGCATTCTTTATACCAGCCTGATTTAAATTTTAGTATTCATTAAAAAAAACAAATCAGGGAAGTTCATAAACAACCAAACAAAGCTGTTAAAAACTGTTACATTTGAAAGTGATTTCCTTTTAGTTCATTGGAGTCCATCTAGCATCCCACTAAAAACAAGTTCATTGTTCTTTAGAAAAAAATTACGCTTTGAAGAATCACACCCTAACTTTTTAAACTCTGTTAAATCTGGGAATGAATAATTATGAAAATCAGTTAGTTCTTCCTTGTCATGTAATCTTTCTTATAATCATTACTCATGTCCGATAAATCCTATTTCTAGTCATCAAAACATTATTTCACCCCACAAACAATCATGTAATAACACAAAGAATAGATCTTTGACATAAAACTTAGTTTTCCCCTTGACTATATTCCTTTCTCTGTAACATTTAATAAACAATACCCAACACCACTATATACATTCAACAGCAATACTCATTGCAGAATATAAACAAGTTATCAAAGCTATAGTACGGTAGGCGGTGACCCCATCTACACTGCGCCTTTAATTCGAATTTAACAGCATTAATTCGAATAATGGTGCACCGTCCACACTACAACGCTTTAATTAGAATTAAAGGGCTATTTAAATCGATTTTAGTACTCCTTCAAAACCACAGGAGTAACCCTAAAATCGATGTTACTAATTCAGATTAGTGTAGTGTGGACGGAAATCGAAGTTACTGGCCTCCAGGAGGTATCCCAGAGAGCACCACTGACGCTCTGGACAGCAGTCAAAACTCCGATGCACTGGCCAGGTAAACAGGAAAAGCCCCGCGGAGTTTTGAATCAGTTTCCTGTTTGGCCAGCGTGGGGCTCTGAGCAGCACAGGTGACCACGTACAGCTCAGCAGCACATTTTAAAATGCAGTCTCCTGAGAATAGAAAAAGAGCTCACAATGGACCACAAAAAGAGCTAGTGGATCTCATTGCTATCTGGGGGTGAGGATTCAGTGCTTACAGAACTCGTTCGTCAAAACGAAATGAGAAACATTTGAAAGAATTTTCAAAGTCTATGATTGAAAAAGGACCAGGAGGGACTCGTTGCAATGTAGGATAAAAGTCAAAGAACTGAGGCAGGCATACCAGAAAACCAGAGAACAAACGGAAGGTCTGGAGCAGGTCTGAAAACATGCAGGTTTTCTATAAAGAGGCATGCAATTTTAGGGGGCTGCAACAAGTACCCCACTCCGTGGCGTGGATTCAGAGGTCAGTGTTGCAATATCAACCGGTGCCTGAGGATTCATGCAGAGGGGGCAAAGATGACGAAGCATGAGAGGAGGAAGAGATTGCAGAATAGCACACAGGCTCTCAATTACCAACAGCAGCCAGGAGCTGTTTTTTGAGCTCCTGATTTACCCTCCCAGGCCAACCAAGCCACTTTCCCAACAGTGAAGCCATGTAAGGGACCTCTGGTGAAGTGAATGTTTCTATCAGTTCATGGTTACAAACAGCGTTTTTTAATTATAAATTTGCGATAAGCATGCGTTGTCCATTTCCTTCTTAGCAGTACAGTTACAGGAAAGTTCCGTAACATGTCTGGGGATGAGTTGGAAAATCCTCCCAAGAATCTCCATTTGAATGATATTGGCAGGAAATCAAAAGCCTTTTTCAGTAGATTTCGGGGCAAGGCAGCTTATCCGGTTCCCCCATTTGAACAAACTTTCCCCTCCAGGGCATGATGACGTATTTTGGAATCTTGCTTCACAAGCATAGAAGGCTTGTTGGCTGGGCTTCTCTGTCTGGTTTTTGTGCGAGCAGGGACTTCTTCCTAGATACAGCCACACGCTGTTTGAGGGGTGGAGGAGGGCATGCTCTTCAGGAGGGAGGAGTGCAGGAGCCTGGACTTACCATGGCATGCGGAAGTGATTATGATTACAGGACCTAGCGGAACTGCGTCTGCAGTGTGCTCTGACCCCAGGGACAGAGGCTCTTCAGTATTAAAAAATGCAAAATTCGACCTTGTTAGTTGAATCACATGTGCATGTTAAGGTGCATAGTTTGATTCATGTCAATCATTGTGTCTGTAAAATGTATCTTTTTACATACTTCTCTTGTACTCTCTTACTCCCCCATTACAGCTGCGCCAATCTGTTCTGTAATCCCTTGCCATCTGGAAGCTAGCCAAAGGCGAGGAGAAAGAGAACTCGAGATGAAATGTTTTCAGAAATTCATGGAAGTAAGCCACAGTAACAGAGCTATCATAATGATTGGAAGGAAGTTTGGTAGCAAAATATCACAGAAGATGCCAGTGACTGGGAACGGAGAGACGCTCGAGATGAGACGGTTGGCGGCTAGTAAGAACAGAGGGTGGCGGAAGCAAGACGGCAGGTTAGAAGAGAGGTGGCTCAAGGTAAGACCGCAGGAAGAATCAGAGGTGTAGGCAGGAAGATCGCGTTGGGACGTGATTGGAAGCTGGGAGCTTGCTTGCGATGAACACACTGCAGATCCCAGACGCGGTTGGGTATGGTCAGGCAGCAGCGGGGTTACAGAAGTGCCACTGCAGCCATGTTTAACCACTCGAAAAGCTCCAAGGTTCCCATATCTCCCTCACCCAGACCGTGTTAGAATTTGCGTGGGGGAGGCTTTCTTCACCAGAACCTCCCACCCATGGACAGCCCAACCAAAAGGTGACATAAGTGAAATGTGCTCAATGGGCTTTTCCTTTACCTCCGATCCTCCTCCCAAAAGCACCTCCATGCAGAGGATACTAATTACTAGTGCCTTCTTATGATAATTTACTTTCTAATCAAGAATTACATCCAAACGGGGAGGGTGGTTTTCTTACAGGATGATTTTTTTAAAAGACATGGTTTTTAAGCCAATACAAATGACTAAACTGAATAATGATTTTTCAAATATACTGACTTTATTATCCTTCGCTAGATGTAATCCAGAAGGGGGCTGGGTGGTGGGCTGTTTTTAAAAGTCCTTCAGTATCTGTAAGTAAAGGGGTGAGGATGTGGTTGCGTTACCAGGGAGTCCAAAGAGAAGGCGGTAGAGTGTTCATCAAGGGGAACAGCATATGCAGTCATTCACACACCACTTATCCCTGGCCCACGCTTGTTGAACACTATCTTTTCAAGTGCTCTTCTTCTGTGGATGCTCACGCCTCCTGGTGTGCTCTATCTAATCGCCCTGGTGTCTGGCTGCTCGTACCGTGCAGTGGGCCAGGGTGATTTGCTTCAGCCTCCCACCCCGCCTAAAGGTCTCCCCCTTACTTCACAGAGATTTGTGGAGCACCACAGCAAAGCGCATAAGCCAATGGGACTTCTTTTTGGCTGAGGTGCGATCTGGAGCGAGTAAGTAATGATCGAAAGGCGCCCCTTTTAAACGCCAAATGGCACACTCTACCACAATCCTGCACTTGCTCGCCTGTAGTTTTAACAGCTCCTGACCAACTGTTCCAGGGCTGCTGTGTACTGGCTTCGTGAGCCATTGGCATCAAGCGGTAGGTCTGGTCCCCAGTCGATAACGGACAGGCATTCTCAAACAATTCCATACTGTTAATTTTCTGGTCTGGGAGGTTAAATTTCCTTTGCTTGCAAGCCGTTTTTTAAAGGAGAGTTGTGTTTTCTGAAGACGCGAGCGTCAATTTGAACCCTTCCTGGACCATCCACCGTGGATGCTGGTGAAAGTCCCTGATTACGGGTTGTGTATCCCCAGTGCTTGCCAGCACCATAGGAAAAGTACCCCTTGCGGTTCACGTATGGAGTGCACCTGGTGCTCTGGGCCAAGATAGGGATATGGGTTCCATTCTATTGGCCCCTCCACAGTTAGGGAATCCCATTGTCAGCAAAGCCATCACTTATGACCTGCACGTTTCCCAGAGTTCACAAACTTTCGTAGCAGCAAGCGTACATGATTGCTTACCTTTGCACTACTTGCATCACAGCCATCTCCCACGGTAAGATTTTTCCCACTCCAATTGATTCCCGACTGACCGGTAGCTTGTCTGGAGGTTGCAACTTCCAGAGGGCTATTTGCCACTCGTCTGCACTGTGAGGGCTGCTCATCATGTTATTATCATGGGCGGTTTCAGGGCAGGGTGAAAGGCAAGTCACAAAGTTTCAAAGGAAAGTGCTCTTAGCATGGCGAAGTTTGCAGCCACTGGGAATCGTCCCACACCTGCAAAAAACTATTGCTGTCCCACCAGTCTGTGTGCTTGTTTTTCCCGTGCCCAAAATCGGCTTCAATGGGTAGAGGCTCTGCCCTCTTTACCAGCAGGTTAGCTCCAAAATGCTGGGTCCACGGTTAGGGAGAAATTCAGTCTCCATTGTCGTCACTCATCATCATCGCTCTTTCGGTTAGGATCTGTAGAGAATTGCGTTGCCATAGCTGCCGCCCTTCCTCCTCCTTTACTTCCTCCTCCTACCCTTTTTCTCTCCTGAATTTGCAGTTCATGCTCAGGCATGAGACAGCACGGAGAAGTGCGGTGCTGTTTTACAACTTGCACGATTTGCGTTACTGGTCTGCAGCAGGGTCCATGCTTGCTGTCCTATGGCGTTTGCTCTCTTAACTCAGGAAAAAGGCGCGAAATGGGTTGGCCTGCTGCTTTCACAAAAGGGAAGGGGGTTAGCTACCAGCACCACCCAGGACAATGTTTTGGTCCCAGCAGGCACTGGGCTCCAACCAGGAAGTGGAACTTGAGATAGCTGTGGAACAGCTACCCACCATGCACTGCGTTCTCTGATACGCGCTAGACGTGGGCCATGGACGCACAAAATCGATTTTAGAATCCTAGTGTGGACGCACTAAATCGATTTTATAAAATCGGTTTTATAAAATCGATTTAAACTAATTCGATTTAATCAGGTAGTGTAGACAAGGCCGGTGTAAGACAGGTTACAGAGAGTGAGTGATGAAGGATTATGTGGCATTGAAGGAATTGGTGGTCTGGGGGTGTTTTTTGCTTGTGTATATTTACCAGAGTGCCTATTTCTCTTATGCACCTGCTGCAAATGAATTCAGTTATTGTACTAAATGTTCTGATCTTAGCTGGGTGTTCGGGTGGCATTTTTTAAATAATTTGTTGGGTCTGAACATTCAATCCCAGAGAGTTCATTTTGTCATGTAGTCATTTTGATTCCTGATTGTTTCTAACTGACAACAAAAAAGGTGATATTCATTCATCTGTTGCAGTTAGAATTTTACAATTAACGCATAACAAACAGGGGTCTGTAAAGCTGGTCTTACAATATGGTACTTTGCCTCTTTCAGCTCTTCAGCGTTATTGTCATTGACAAACATAACCCGTTATTACCATGCACCGATTTAGTTGCAGATATATTGACCGTTGGATCAAAGTGCTATTTGATGGTGATTAGTAAACAGTACATAGCGCAAGTACTGAAGGGAAAAACATTTTGGAGAAAATGGCTTAGAAGCTATAACCATTCTGGAGCAACTGGAAACTTTCAGACTTAAAGCAATAAAAAGATTTATTTTCACAAACTACATAGATATAGACTTTTTTGCTCTCTCTCTATATATCTATATCATCTCAAATATCCCAATCTCATTTTACTGTTTTACTTTGGACTAATTAAACACCATCAAAATTATATAAAGTAACCATTATGAAGTGATCTTTTAATCATTCTCCTGGCACAGTTAGTCACATCTTATGTGAATGTCAACCCATCATTAGGGACAGGAAAAAAAGTAATTTCCCTAATAGAGAAATTAACTAAAATGCCACTGAAAGTTGTGTTTTGTTTTCTTTTTTAAACTGATCGTTCTGAAGTCACAAACTTTACAAAAACAACCTCAGTGGCATATGGAAAGGTTGGTAGATACATCAATGACAATGTCTCAAACTGCCTCTAAAGTTTTTGGAAATAACTTTTAATTAATAGTGACAGGTAGAAAGTCAAACCACTGAAAATGACTATTGTGCCATTTCTGGCATTTTGTTAAAAAGATTGGAATAGCCATGAGACTTATGGGATGCTCAGATACTAGAGGACAGATGTATCAGCTGTGGCTATTTTGTTCTGTCTAGTGACACAAAGTATCCTGTGAAGGCAGGGCTGACCCTACTGGTTTTGCCGCCCCAAGCAGAGTGCTGAATTGCCGCCACTGATGGCGGGGGCAGTCCCTGTGCCGTTAGGGTGGCACGTGTGTTTTTGCATCGTTGGCAATTCGGCGGCAGCTTCTGTCTTCAGCTGGAAGACAGAAGCTGCACCGCCACGGACAGCTGAACATAGAAGCTGCCACCGAATTGGTGCCACGGAAATGCACGTGCTACCCTTATAACACATGGACTGCCCAGACTGTGCACGGTGGCAATTGAGTGCGCTGCTTGGGGGCAAAAACACATGGACTGCTGCTCCGTACAGATTGCCGCCCCAAGCACCCACTTAGAATGCTGGTGCCTGGAGCCGGTCCTGTGTGAAGGCATAACCCAGGTTTGTGGTCAGTATGCATCACTAGAGTGTTGCAAAGCAGTCAGAGCACACTGGTAAGTATGACTCATAGTCTTCCAAGAACACATGACTTCTGTTAAGGAACCATTGAAAGATGATGTGGTAATTCAGCCTCCTGTGGTAATTCAGCCTCCCAGTCCCAGACCTGGACTTTAGCGTCCACAATCTGGTCCTGTCCCAAACCTGGACCTTAGCGTCCAAAAGTCTGGGGGCTTACCTGAAACTCCCCCAAGCTCACTACCAGCTTGGGTATTTGGGCTGCCACCAGGTCAGGAATTTAATTAGATAGAAGAGCCGTGGACCCCCCTCTTCCTCTCTTGGTGCCCAACCCTCCCTTGGTGGGACACCCAGATTCAAATGCCTTGGATGCTAAAAGCAGGGGAGAAAATCCCTTCCCCCCCCTTCTCAGGCTTGCTCTTGGTCGTAGCCTGCAGTATCAAAACCGGTTTTCTTGCTTCCCAAGAGATAAGCGTGGCTTACCCCACGGACAATTGAGATGCAAAGATGCCAATCAGCTGTGCTTTGCTTCCCGTGCCTGCCTTACCGTGAGGGAGACAGATTACAAAATGATTTACAGAGGTGATTGGGCTTTCTATGCTTTCCGTGCCCTGCTCTTTCCTGAAAGCAATAGGAAACTAGCCACACGCCTGGCTGTTCCCTTCCCTTTGCCTCCCTAGGGAAAGAAACTTCCACACGTTTTAAAAGAAAAAGTTTATATAAGAAAAAGAAAGAAAATATAAAACAATAATCTTGCATTAAGAAACTCATACAGGCTCTTGCTTATAAGAAGATATGAAGAAACAGTCTGATTTAAAAGATAGCCCAATTAAACCAGTCCAACAAATCAACATACATGTGAATACACCACAAAGCTCCTCATAGCCGAATATTCGCTTTGGGTTCCCTTTGTACTCACAGATGTGTAGAAAAAAATTTGAAGATAAGATGGAGTTAGGAGGAAACTTGTTAACTCACAGCCGAGAAACAAAAAAGGCAACACAGCATCCACATCTATTCGTACAACCCAAAGTCCTCATAGCCGAATTGCTTTGGGGGTTCCTTTGTACTCACAGACTTTTGGTATAATATTTGAAATAAGAAGGAGTTAGGAGGAACCTTGTTTTACTCACAGCCGAGAAACAAAACAAGACCCCGAGTATTAAACAATCCAGTTCTCTGATTGGTCCTCTGGTCAGGTGTTTGGTTACCCTTTCCAGGTAAAAGAAACTTAACCCTTACCTTACCTATCTATTTATGACAGATGAACTAATTGTGGCATATCAGAAATTAATGTAGTCTAATTTCTCCTCAACTATCCCATCATTGCAAGGTGCTTTGATAGAGCAAATAGCTTCATATATTTCAAAAAAGCCTTTTATATTCAGGTTTGTTGCTAAAAACATTGTAACAAAGAAAGTTTTTAAAAAAAAGGTTCAAAGTAAGGGAAATTACAGATGAAACAAACCGGTTTCTGATCAAATATTAACATAGTTTCAATCTGTTCAATGTTACCCTGATGAAAATGATCAGTTTGTCAAGACACTCAGGATCAAATTTGTTTCTGATATATGATTGTGCAGATATCAGTTCCATTGGTGGAAGAGTTCAATATGTCCCCTAAATCCTGTGTGTGATCATGCTAGCATACTGCCAACCTAAGCAGCTGAACTGTCGTAGATGCCTATCTCCAGGAAAGGGTTCACAGTTGGGATCCCGAGTGGAGGGAGGCAGTCGGCCAGATGCACACAGCACCTAAGTTCCTCTTCTCTCCCTGGCATTTCACTCCTGGTTAGCTTAGGCAGTTCCCTGCTCAACTTTCTCATTTCTGGGGACCTATTTCTTAGACATCTAACTCTCCCAATGCATTGTATGGGGAGCCTGGGCACCAAAACTGGGGCTGAAAATTCCACTGGGTGGCAGGGCACCTGAGGTATTAGGCCAGGAGTCGGCAACCTTTGACAAGCGGCTTGCCAGGGTAAGCACCCTGGCGGGCTGGGTCAGTTGGTTTACTTGCCGCGTCAGCAGGTTTCGCCGATCGCAGCTCCCACTAGTCTGGGATGGCAAACCACAGCCAGTGGGAGCCGCAATCGGCCGAATCTGACGATGAGGCAGATAAACAAAGTGGCCCAGCCTGACAGGGTGCTTACCCTGGTGAGCCACTTGCCAGAGGTTGCCGACCCCTGTGTTAGGCATTGCAATGCTGAGTGAAGCAATGCCTAAGTATCTTTAAGGATCTGGGTCTTAGGCAGATCCTTAAAGAATAGTTTACCCTTAGTCTCTCTGTGCCTCATTTTCCCATCTGTAAAACAAGGATAACTGTACATCCCCCTACCTCATCGTGATGTTGTGGAGATAAATATGTTCAGTTAATGAAGTGTTCATATAGCATGAAACGAGGGCTGTGTAAGTAATAGTTTCTAAAACAACTAATGGAAACTATCTGCCTTGCTAGAGATGGATTCTCATATGTTGTTGCTTTGGCAAAGCTGTTTGTGCTATTTTCCCCATACACCTTTTCCCACCACCCAGCCTCACATTTTTTTTTAAAAAAAGGTTTTATTCACTCTCATTTTCAAGACAAAGCAGGGAATTTTTCTAAAGTGAGTTTACTCTGAAGGAAGAGAAAGGCATAGACTTCCTTAATTGACCTCTCTCTAAGCAATAACATTCTGAATACTGGCTTTAGCTTGCCCTTTAAAATTCGATCAGGAGGAATTGCCAACACATATGGTATCCTATCAAGCACTTCACTTATTATAGTGTGCGTGGAAAGCCTCAGTCTATGCTTTCTGCCAGTAGTACTAAGCAATGTCCTCTGTGTTTATAAAAAGCATTAAATTTCTTTTAAAAAAATGTGTAGAAAGCTAATTTGTGACAATGTATGCTTTAAAGATGAATTTTCAATAACTCTCCAGATTAATACCTTGGATAACTTAATAAAGGCAATAAAACCTGTAATCACATTCTAATGAGTGAAGGATAGTGCAATATCAGCCTCACCTATGCTTACTCATAATGTGTGTTTGCTGGAGTCTCTCAAGTATGTATTAACTACAATTCTAAGTAAGTAAAACTGCCCCCTTATCCATTATTTTTATACATATTGGACCTGCGGACCATAAATTTTATGTGCCACCTCTACCATAGAAAATATCGGAGCTTCTCTGTTGGATACATTTATGCAATACTTAATATATAAGGGCCCAGGTTTTCAGTTGAGGTAAATTGATGTAGCTCCATTTATTTCAGTGGAGCTATCCCAATTTACACCAGCTGAGAATCTGGATCCCTATGTGTGCTTGGAGAATCAATATGCTTGTATGGCACTCAACATAGCAGGACCCTGATCCAGCTGGGAGCGTTGAATGCTACTGTAAAACAAATAATACTGTTTTCCATTTCAGTATTGGCAATTATAAAACTGTATAAGAGTTAAAACAAACAATATTATTTCTGAGTCTATGATATTTCCTATATCTCAAGTGAATTATTTTGATCCATTTAAAGGGAATTGATTAGTAAGGAACTCGAGTCAATTTAAAACTTTACTAGGTCCAAAATTCTGTGACAGTTAAGAACTGGCACATCAAAGGAGTCTCTGACAGCCATTATGGTGATGGCAAAGAGTGAATGAGATGAGAGGCAATAGTGAAAATGAGGGAAAATTAAGGAATTGAGGGAGATCTCAGTAAGTATGTACTCAAGGCAGTAGAATAGATATGCAATATTGTGGTGATGGTGAAAGACATACCTGCAGATACAAGATCAAGGATAATTCCAGGACTTCAGAGAATAGAAACAATGGAAGGTCATAATCAAGAAGAGAAATAAAGGAGATGGAACTGTGTTGTAGGTTGCTCCTCCCACACAAAAAGAGATAAAGTTATAGTTTTATTTGATCAAGGAAATTGGAGGGTAGGAGATATTAGAGGAGCGTGGAGAAGACTTGTCATGTGTGCTCGAATCAGAGAGTTAATCTGGGTGTGCAACGAAACTTAAATGTATGGCCCAGAGTCATCTGATTCTGCATAAGAATGGTAAAATGACACTAGAATATAATGGAGAAATAACATTTATTGTAAGCTGCTTATGAAGAGTTCCATTTCTCAATTAATGTATTTATATAGTTCCAAACTCATTGGTGCATATATGAAATATTAATCTAACAAAAATATAATAATTCATAAAGGGTGTGCATATGGCCTTGAGGAAAAACTGCAGAAGATGAAATGGCCAGTGACTCTAGCCAGTAGAAGCAGCTGCAGAAGCAGCCAGTCAGAGGATTTTCAGACACTCAGGGGATTTTCAACCATTTTGACTAGAGTTTCTCTGCCCTGAGATGATGGAGCAAACAGCCAATCAGCCTCCTTTTCCCTCCCTCACTGTCTCTTCATCAGAGCTTTACTCAACAGTTGCCCCCTCTTTCCTCTTCTCCCCTGTGCTTTTCCCCTCACTCCATTCCCTTCAGTGCCCCCTCTTTTCTTCACCTTTCTGTCAGTTTAGCTTATCCCTTCCTAACTAACCCTCCCAAAACAAAAACATGTGAAACATTTGCTCCCATTGTTCACTGCGCTTGTGTGTTAGATCAGTTTTCCCCACACTGTGTCTGTCTTGTCAATTTACATGGTAAGCTCTTCAGGGCAGGGACTGTCTGCTACTCAGTGTCTTGCTGTGCCTAGCACAATGGCACCCTCTTCTAGGTCGATCCATAGGCCCTTCCATAATAAATATGATTATTAACAACAATAATAATTCTATACTCACAGCTATGTGCATTCACAATTTCTGTTGCTTGGTTGTTCTAATACCTTATCTGCAGAAACAATCAAGTCCCTAAATCCTTGAATGCCCTAACTAGTAAGCATAAAAGGGAGGATCAGTGCAGGCCATCGTAAAAATATGCATCTTCTACTGTCTGATTAAATGCAATGAAAAATAATGAAATTAAAGTTAATTACACTGATAAAAATGCTGTAATTTCTTTTTGTATTTACTATGCTGTGACCCCTAAAAAGACAGCTAATTAAATTAAGGGCTTTTTTACATGTATTTTTTTATCATTTCGTATTTATTTTTAAAACGTAAACAATGCCTAGGGTTAACATTTTGTCACAGTGTTTTTTCCCATTGATGTCACAAGATAGTTATTACCTGCTTATGGGGGTAGGATTGACCTTTGGGAACCATGAAATCTACATCAAAAAGGCTCTTGATTTTTGGTTGAGACCCATTTGCACCTTGAAGTGTTAGCCAATAACTGAACTCCCTACCCAGCTGAGGAAATGATGCTGCTCTGGCCATAAGTAAGGGCAGAACAGTTCACCAGAGTAAGAAGCCACATGATTTAGAAGAGGATGGACAGAAAGCAACTACTTTCATGGTTCTGATACTGACATTCTCTCTGTGATCTTGGTCAATTCACTTCACTTTCCACTGTGAAAAGTAGATAATGGCCAGATCTACACTACAGACCTATATTGGTATAACTGAAAATCCACACCCCTGAGCAACATAGTTACACCAGTATACACCCCCCACACACACCATACACAGCACTATGTCAGCAGGAGAACTTTTCCCTTCGACATAGCTACTGCTTCTCAGGAAGGTGAATTAACTACTCTGACAAGAGCAGCTCTCCCATCAGCATAGGAACTTCTTTGCTTAAGCGCTACAGCAGAGCAGCTGAATCAATGCAGCTGCCCCAATGCAGTGTTTGAAGTGTAGACCTGCCAAATGATACTTATGTCTACTTCAGGAGGGTGATCTGCTGATTAACTGATGTTTATAAAGTGCTAGGTATTATCATTTCCCAGACTGATGGATAATTTAGATAGGTAGATTAGACAGAAATGGAGAGGACTGGAGAAAGACAATAGAATAGATTGTAGGTGAGAGCCAAGGGGAAAGACAAAAAGAGAATATAACCTAAAAATTTCCACAATGCAAATTTATGGCTGATGAGACCTTTTGTCAGCCCTACATGGACAGTAACATGAAGCACTTAGGTTATACTTTGCAGAAGAAGCCGATGGCAGCTCAAAGATTCCTTTGTATCATATTAGGAGATACTTGGTCCACTTGGAATCAAGAGAAAGGATTTCATTTCCAGTTCTACAACTGATTTACTCTAGGCTTCAGCAAGTTACTTACAGTCTCCAAGCTTTACTTTCCTCTGTTTAAAAAAATAAGAATAATGGCAGCGAACCTCCTTTGTAAAATGGAATCACTTGGAAATCTATGGAGGAAAACCATTATATTGGTATGAAATAATATATTCTGATAATCCTAGCCAAAATATTAAGGTTGCTTTTCTGCATAGCGTGTGGACATAGTTGACAGGAGTTCATTAACATCAAAATTCTGATGTCAGTTACACTAGTATAAATCAAAGTATCTCCATGAAAGTCACTAGTTACTCTGGATTTATAACAGTGTAATTGAGGTCAGAATCTGGTCCTAAATAATGAGGATGTGAAAAATTCTTTTGGAGACCACTCAAAAATGATAAGTCCTCTCTTCTTGGAACATTTCCAAAATATTAATGCTAGTCCACACACCATCATTAGGATTCTTCTACTTATTCTTGAGGGCAGGCAGCTGCATAATATGGGATATTTTGGGAATTCATGAACATATGCACCAAGTAGTTCACTCATGCCACTGGAGCATGAACTATTATTCTTTGAAATATTTCAGGAGGAACATGTTTTCACCTTAAGGTAGAAGGACAGACTGCAGTTAAAGTATTATGATGGAAAACTAAGCTAATATACACTAGATTTCGGCCCAAACCAGAAAAGTACAGATAATTGTATCAACATTTCGAAGCATTCAGATCTGGATCTATCACTGGAACCAGACTTTATCAGCCTCCTGTCTAACTGAGGTACATGAGTACTGTTTCTGGCATGAAACACTAATTTTATGTTGTGTGTATAAATCAAATTGTATCCATTGTTTTATCCATGTTTAATTTACTAATCAGTAAATGCAAAAATAATATTTCAATTACCATTGTTTTCATCATCAAAGGAAGCATTTAATATTTTAGTTTAATTGCATTTATAAATAACTTTTAAACTTGACATTAATACTATGTAGTTTACAACAACTTTACCCACTAATAGGGATATGTTTTCCTGTGCCCCTCAAAAGTGGTTATGAAAAAAAATAAAAAACATCTTGTTCCAGTTGTAGTCTGGAAGGTGTACATAAAATCTTCAATGGCTTCTCTGGGAGGGAGATGGAGGTGCTTGATTACAGAACTGGGC
This sequence comes from Chelonoidis abingdonii, assembly GCF_003597395.2. Taxonomy (NCBI): domain Eukaryota; kingdom Metazoa; phylum Chordata; order Testudines; family Testudinidae; genus Chelonoidis; species Chelonoidis abingdonii. The sequence goes on along the minus strand of NC_133769.1, from coordinate 307,343,583 downwards.
CCAACAGTTTGTGTGAAAATTAGAAAATTCGAGCATAGAAAGTTTAAATATATATGTAAATGTTATTTTTCATACAGTGGACCCAGAGGACAAAATGGAGAATGCAGACAAGAGTAAGTAAATATTTTACAGTACCATGACAGGACAAAGCTAGTGCCAAGCAGAGTACTTAAAAGAAAAGGATTTTGATTTTGAGATAATTGTTTTTACATTAGTGAAATGTGGTAATAACGCAAAGAGGGAGCCTGTCATAACAGATAGTTAAGGGCTAATGCCTCTTTTACCTGTAAAGGATTAAGAAGTTCACCTAGCCTAGCTGACAACTGACTAGAGGAACCAATCGGGGAACAAGATGTTTCAAAAGGAAGGAAGGAAGTTTTCCTTTGTTTAGAGTCTCAGTTTCAGTCGGAGTGAAAAAGATCAAGGAACCAGACTCTTATCAGAGTAGTAAGTTTTAGAAAGGAATAAATAGGTTTATGTTTATTTCTTTGTAACCTGTCTTATGCAATTAGAGGAAGAATCAAATTGGGTATTTGGGTATTTTTTTGTGTAACTAAATTTGTGCCCAGGGGAACATCCTCTGTGTTTTGAATCTGTTGTCTGTGAGAGTAGCTGGTATGCTAATCTCTCCCAGAGGGTTTTCTTTTACCTTTCTTTTCTTTAATTAAAAGCCTTCTTTTTAAATACCTAATTGATTTTTTCCTTGTTTTTAGATCCAAGGGGGTTGGATCTGGATCCACCAGGAGTTGGTGGGAGAAAGGAGGGGGGATAGTTAATTTCTCCTTGTTTTAAGATCCAAGGAGTTTGGATCTAGGTTCACCAGGAAATTGGTGAAGTCTCTCAAGACTACCCAGGGAAGAAAAGTAATGCTTGGGGGTGGTGGCAGTGATACCGGATCTAAGCTGGTAATTAAGCTTAGAAGTGTCCACGCAGGTCCCCACATCTGTACCCTAAAGTTCAGAGTGGGGAAGGAACCTTGACAGAGCCTCAACTCGGTTAACAATATATGACATAATACTTAGCCCTTACATGGCATTTTTGATTTGTAGAGCTCAAGAGACCTTTGCAAAAGTGACTGAACATTACTAACCATATTTTACAAAGGTGGAAGCCAAGGCACAATGGGTCAGATTTTCAAAGTTATTTGGCATCTAAAGATGCAGATAAGTGCCTAGTGGGGTTTTCAAAAATGTCATGATGTCAGGGATCAGGCCCCACAGCAGAATCAGTCTCCTGGAAACCCAAGAAGCACAGCCAGCCTGTGGCAGGCTACCTGATTGACTGTACCCCATGATTGGTCAGGAAGGGCAACGTGTACCATGCCTGCAGCTGTGCTTGCCCTTGTTCCAGTCCGTGCTCTTCCTTGTACCAGCCCTAGTTCCAGTCCCTGCTCCAGCCTGCTTCCAAGTCCCTGCTCCTGCTCTGCTCCAGCCCCACTTCCCCTTTGCCTCCTGTACTGACCTTCGGCTTGTTCTTGGACTCTGCCCATGCTGGACCCAGTTCTAACTGGTAGGATGAATTCTTGTTTTAACATGTAGACTAGACTGTCTGTGGCCTGGTCTCTTAACATTAGGTTCCTAACTCCCACTGAAGTCTTCTTGGAATGAATGGGAGTTAGGCACCTAGCCTGCTTAGCTATTTTTTTCAGAAGCCCAGTAGGCACCTCTCTTCATCTTTAGGTGCCCAAATATCTTTGAAAATCCAGCCCAGGAAGCCTACATGTTCTAGTGAAGATTTCACACATTCATCTTGAATTGAAACATATCCTTAATTTTCTTGGGCATTTACCATCTAGCAACACCATTGAATTCAAACATTACATTTTCATCTTTGTGTCCTGGGAGTGCTATGCTACAGTACCATCCAGAAAGACAGATGACTATTGTATCATTTTTATCAAGATACTATGTAGTCCTAGTCCATGAGTAGGGCTCAAAGAATGTTAGTGTAAATAGCCTGAGGCAGCAAGCCTCCCAGCCCAGGTCAACTGATTTGAGTTAGAAGGGCTCACTTAAGCACTCTGTAACGAGATGTGTAGGCAGCACTTTGAAGTTGTGGCTCAGGCTCCTGACCTGCCACTTTAAAACACCGTCTACATAGCTATTTCTAGAACGCTCATGCAAACCCCTCTAACCCAAGTTCATTTGCCCTGGCTGGGAGGCTTGCTTCCATGGGCTGTTTAGACGTACCTCAAGATGCCATAGTAATATATATAATTATTGTTTTTAAACTGAATTAAACAAATGCATTTTTGGTAGGAAGGTGATCAGAATCTTAATTGAATTATAGTACCAGGCAGATTGTAATGCAGCCATTGCTCTTTTATAGACAATCTTACAATGGACGGAATTACACACTACTGTATTGCAATGCTGTATTTACCAAATCACCAGTTAGAAATGGTTGGGCTGTATCTTTTGCCTCCTCTGAAAATGTAAAGAACTGTATGACTGCTAAGTATTGCTATTTTTGTCCCTAGCCTCATTGCCTTACATGCCTACAATCAACATGTAATTGACTGTATCAACAGAAAAGATCAGAGGTAGGGAGAGTAACATACTGAGATAGTGAAAACTAAATGTCTAATCCCCAGAGCATTTTTTAATCTTTTAGATCATCTGAGAATGGGTGAAAATAGGCCAGATTTCTCATTTGTTTTGAAATGTTCCATCTTTCTGTGTATTGTGGAGAAGAAGCCAAGGACAGGAGAAAGGTAATAATCATGACACTCTCTCCAAAGAATGATCATTTCCAGGGCTTGGTTCTTCACACCCTGAGCCTGCAAGTGTCAACAGAACAGTGGTCCCCAACGCGGTGCCCACAGGCGCCATGGCGCCCATGGGAGCATAAAAAGGCAGTTGCGTCCTGGCCGACAATCGAGCATCTGCCAAAATGCTGCCAAATTAGATGGTATTTTGGCGGCGATGCCTCTCGACGACGACGCTTGCCGACGACAAGTGGCGTTATCGAGAGGCATCGCCACCAAAATGCCGCCGAAATTTGGTGGCATTTCAGCAGATGCTCAACCGCCGCCATGGTCCTTCGTCTGGCGCCGGCCAGACAAAAAGGTTGGGGACCACTGCAACAGAGCCTTCCCCTGGAGTGCCCTCATACCAGGCTCCAGGGAAATGGGGGGAGGATTACAAAACAACTAGAAAGGTAATGTTCAACCGGTGGCCCATGGGCACTCAGCCAGCAGCTTCCAGGACAGATATCCCCTGAAGTCCCTGCTCTACCTGACTCCAGGTCAAAAGGAACTACATTTAAATAAATCTGCTATGGGATGAATCCGGCTGCTGTGCCATACTAACCTGCTCTGCAATCTCTATAAGTTCAGCAGCCCAGTAAATGTGCAGCTTTCCCCCTCCAACAGTACTTTTCCTTTCCACCGTGATTTTACCTCTTTTCTCCCTTACCTCTTTCCCATCCTCCATTGTTTCCTCAGTTTTCTCTTATTCTTATTTCCTCTTTTCCATCATCTATTTCTGTTTTCATAGATCCAAATTTCCAGCCCTCTGATATTTATGCAGAACAAAGCAGTTGGAAATCTGCCATAAGAGACCCGCTGCCTCACATAATGGAATACACAAGTGATGGAAAGCTACTGTTGGCAGCTCTATCCAATTCACTTACATCACCTCCCATCTCCTCACAGCATGGCAGGCATGCTGGGAGTGGGTCAGGAGTTGGACAAGTTTTTGTTAAAATGATATGCTCTCCAGTGATCCCCAGCGTTCATAACTGTCTTTCGAGGGATAGTTCCTACTGATGTAACTTAAAACAGCCATCAAATCCCAGAGTCCATCCTCCAGTTTTAAGAGAGTGGAAAGGTGACTCAAAGGACATTCCTTAAGCCACCCTTTGGGATCTTCACTGATCTCAACTCAGTGGAACCCAGGGATCTGGCCAATGACCTCTGAAGAACATAAGAATATAAGAGCAGACAAACTGAGTCAGACCAAGGATCCACCTAGCCCAGTATATTGTTTTCTGACAGTGGCCAATGTCATTTGACCCAGAGGGAATGAACAGAACAGGTAATCATCAAGTGATCCATCCCTTGTCACCCATTCCCAACTTCTGGCAAACAGGTTAGGGACACCATCTTGGCCCATCCTGGCTAATAATCATCGATGGACCTATCCTCCATAAATTTATCTAGTTGTTTTTTTGAACCCTGTTATAGTCTTGGCCTTCACAACATCCTCTAGCAAAGAGTTCCACAGGTTGACTGTGCGTTGTTTGTGTGGGAAAAAAAAACTTCTTTTTGTTTGTTTTAAGCCTGCTACCTATTAATTTCATTTGGTGACCCCTAGTTCTTGTGTTATGAGAAGGAGTAAATAATACTTCCTCATTTACTTTCTCCACACCAGTCATGATTTCTTTTCCTATTTTTTCCTCCTTCTCTCTCACTTTCTGCTCTCACAAGTTATCTCATCTGTACTCTTCCTTCAACTCTTTGAGGCTGCTGACATCACTCCTAATCTAGGCCTTCGGTGTATCCCCCAAACTATCCCTAGTGTCCCTTCTTCCCTTCCTCCTCCATTCTCTCTATGCCTGAACCCACAGCCTCTCTCCTCCATCTGAAATGCCCTCGTTTTACCAAAAAAAGAAAACAACAGAACATCAGGATATGCATAAAATCAGCCACAGTAACCATATAATTATTTTCACTCTACGGTGCTGCTTTTTGCTCTCACTTACTTTGTCATTTTTTATATTAGACTGTAAGCTCCTTGGGGAGGGGACCATGTAAGTGATTTGCTCTGTGAAGCACTTTCAACACCTTAATAAGTAACAAATAATAATAACCATTAGTGAGGTAGTAGGATCAGTAAAAACTACCGATTATCAGCAATTAAAACTGTAGCCACAATAAGGTTAATTTATAGAACCCTTTCCTTTAGTTCCTTTCTAATTATCAAGGCAGGTCTCTTTATTCAACATAAAGTACATAGTACAGTAGCCTTTAATATTCCACACCCCTCTTCCCACCCAGAAAGCACTGATTAGATTGATCTACAGCCCCTCCATCTAAGTGGCCCAGAGCTAACAGACATGGGTCTGGATTCTGATGATGCCTAAGGTCAAGGGTGTTTGGATTTGAGATTATCCACTGCAGATTGACATAGATGGAAGTAGGAGCCAGGGGGTTGGATTTTCAAAGGAGCCTAAAGGAGTTTAGTCACCCAACTCCTATTGAAATTCAATGGGAGTTAAGTGCCCAACTCCCTTAATTCTCTTTGAAAATCCCAGCCAAGTTTAAAATCCAGATTTGGAATTTCATCTCAGACAATGTTCAGAGGTGTTTGAATGTAGGGTTATGTTTGGGGCTCATCTGTACAATTTAGAACTAGTCTGAAGAAGTTCAGGAAGACTCAGTCACAAATGTGAAGACAGTGGAGTATTTTATAATGGGTATCAAGGTGGCCAGCTGGTATTAAGGAGTTATTTTTCCCAGTAATGACTAGGTATATAATATATTTCCACTAATTATCCATTAACATTTTACTCTATTTACATCCTTATCGAAAGCTATGATATAATTATTCTTTAAAACTTTAATTATAATGAGTATGACACCATAATGTTCATGAAAGGCCTTTAAATTCAGTTTTAAGACATGGAGTTTTCAGAGTTAACAGTAGAACGATGTTCTATTTATGACAACAAATGAAGTGCCTTAATTGAAAATATTGATAGAGACATGTTAGGCACAAATCATTATATAGTTCTAATGCATGCATCACTTTAATCTTCGAACACTTCCGATTTCCCTTAGATATTTTTTCTCTCCTCCTCCATCCAAACCTCTCTGCATTCTGCTATAATGTTTGCCTCTAAAGGTTAGTCTTCAGAATTTCCCCCAATGACCTTGTATTGTGTCCCATTTATAAAGTGAAGTGAAGAAGATGGGCTCAATCACTTGCATGCCTCTGTGGCATGCACTTGCCCCTTCACCCATTAACCTGCACGCTAAGTAGCTAAACTAGGACATTATTTCAAAACAAGCCTGCTTTATTTCAGTGGAACAAATGCTGCTTTTTGTTGTTATGCTGTTTGAACATAATGCATTATAAAATTTCAATAGCATTTCATTTACAGCATTATATCAAGGACTTTCCTACACTGTTAACATTAAATTATGCTTGTGCAGACACACAGGTGGGTTTCACAAATGTTGTATTACAACACTGTGTGCTTTTGCTATGATAGTTTTGTATTATGCCACCATGTGATAAGACGTGTACTGAGCAAGATCACTGAGCCAGATTTTACTACACAGAGTTGATGATCGCATTTACCCATGCTGCACCATTTCCAAGTGTCTCATTCCTTTCAATTCACTGTGTGCAGCCAGCATGTGGCTCTGATAATTGGCTTTTGTTTGGCATCCTCCCTGAAGTTAATATTGAGGGGGAGTGTAGTGTTGGCTGCTGTTGTGCTTTTATGTTGGGATGAGGTACTGTGGTTTCGGCCACAACCCCAGCAGTCAGCTTCTGGGCACGTCTTAATACTCACGTCTTCCTGGTGTCTTTATACAGGATTGTGTTCTGACTGGCAATCACTTCACTCTTTGCTGTTTTGTGCAGTCCTATGCAGAAGGAGTGGTTACCCTTTGCAGCCTGTCTGAAGGAGGAGATCACTGCCTTGTGTGTCTATCTGTTAGCATGCATCTACACAGCATCTGGGAGTGTGCTTTCCAGAACGGATGGACATGTATTAGCTCTGGTTGTGCTAGCAGGCTAAAAATAGCAGTGTGGCTGTGTGGCATGGGTGGTGGCTTTGGCTAGTTGCCCATGGGGGCTGAAGGGGCAGAGAAATGACCACTGGGGTCAAAGTTTTTGGCAGAGGGACCTTAGCAGTTGTCTATTCTAATTAGACTGGCTAATTTGTGACTGGAACAGCATCGTAATGCTGCCAATCCTCTGAAGAAGATGGATTCCCATGAATGGGTGTGACACCCTGTACCCCATGTTCACCACTTTTACAGGGTTATGTTATATTTTGTACAAAGTATGCCTTGTGAAGTATCATTTGAAAACTCATAATCTGTTTAATATTATTATCCTGTTGAAATGTATGTAACAACACTATATGTAAAATTATGAGATTTTGCTACATGGTTGTTACTGCAACATGTTGTAGCTCTAGGTAATGCCCACAAACCAATTTCTTAGGCCTTGGCTACACTGGCGCTTTACAGCGCTGCAACTTTCTCGCTCAGGGGTGTGAAAAAAACACCCCCCTGAGTGCTGCAAGATACAGTGCTGTAAAGCCTCAGTGTAATCAGTACCGCAGCGCTGTAAGCGCGGCTCCCAGCGCTGCAAGCTAATCCCTATGAGGACGTGGAGTACGTGCAGCGCTGGGAGAGCTGTCTCCCAGCGCTGGTGCTGCGACCACATTCGCACTTCAAAGTGCTGCCATGGCAGTGCTCCCGCAACAGCGCTTTGAAGTTTCGAGTGTAGCCAAGCCCTCAGAGACAAAGACACCCTAGCAGATCAGCAGAATGCTAAAGAGCCATTGCCAGCATAATCGGAAATTCTCCAGCAGGGGAGGGAAGTTGCAAACAAGAAATTTACAATTCATCTGAAGGACAGTTTAGAGCTCACATATGCAAAGGCACTGCCTGCCCCCATGACTCAGCAAGGATTTTTCTAGCACACTGGATTGGGGTATTAGAAGGGGGGAATCTCCCTAGCTACCCCTCTCCTCCTTCCATCTGTCTATTCATGACAACAGTGACTTATCAAAGCACTGAACAAAGAGTGGGAGGAGAGTGGTTCCAGGCTGGAAAGGGATGCAGCCTGTGAAATGTATTGCAGCTCATCCTGAGCCCAGCCTTTTGCTTTTAAGCCTAATAGCCTTGGTAAAGTTTAGGAATAAGCTTGCATATTTATCCTTTTATTTCATTTGTAACCAATCTTTCCTTATAAGCCTCTATACTCATAATTATTTAAAATCAATCTTTCTAGTTAATAAACTTGTTTTATTGTTTCATCTAAAGCGGTGTGTTTTGACTGAAGTGCTTGGGAATCTCTACTGAGGTCAACAAGCTTGGTGCATAGTCATTACCCGTGGTTGGAATGATGGACTATCTATGAGTTTATATTGTCCAGGACAGTTCTGAACAGCATTGGATAAACATTTCTGGGGAGCAAGACTGGGGCTGAGGGACATGTGGGTGTTGCCCTGTATGTAATTCATGGATGGCTGGGCATAGCTAGCATTCATGTACCTACCTGTAAGTGATTTTACATGTTAGTGGCTGTGTGTGAGCAGATCCTGGAGGGGTTTCTGGTGACCAGCAAAGCAGTGTAAAAGGCATCACAGGCTGGAGAGGTAAGGGGACACAGCAGTCCAGTAGATCAGATTGCACCCTGGGGAATGTCACACCTCTGTCCACATGTTTTTTGACTGATTCTGTGTTGCAGTATTGTCTTCAAGAATGGGGCTTTGGCATGGATCTAAGGAATCCTGACTCATACCAGGGACCCCATCATATCTTGTGCATCAGTGTAATTTGGTGGCATTTGTCCTGCCGTTTGTGCTACCACCATTGGAAGATCCAGCTGACTATTTCTGCTGCATGGTTGTCTGTGAATGGCTGCCTCCAATATGCATTTGACAAAGCATATTTGCAGCCAAATGCCCAACAATTTGGCATTTCTCAGCTTTCTTTAGTGCACATGCTGCTATGGTCATGGTGTGTGTGAGGAGGGTTTAGAATGGCTCTCTTTCTCTGCAATCCAGACCTACTCTTGAGCAGCATTCCTTCCCTTTCATTGTGTCCATATGCTTGTCTGACATGGCATCCTTCTGGAATAAACTGCTAGGTAAAGCACTGGTTGATGATGGACATGGGAATGGTGGGTACAACCATGGATAAGTGGCACACCTATACTTACAAAGCTTGGGGTCTTTTGCACCTGTTCCTCTATATTCTGTCAATTTTCATGAGAGCATGGCTATAGATTTGTGATATCTTAGTATTGCTATGTTTTATTTGGACTCTCAGCTGTTACCAGTTTGATGCTGCACTGTACTCTGTACTACGTGTTTCATCCTTCTTACTCCCCTTTAGAGAGCCTTTAGCTATCATTAATGATCACACAGTTGCTTAATGGCCCTACTCTACTGTTGACCATCACTGTGTATTTTTTCCCTGCTAATTGTCTGCCAGATTATTGCCATATATTAGCTTGGAAAGTTTTGTTACTGATTTCGAAGTGCTCAGGATCAGGCCCTACCTGAGGTTCTGCTGTAGAATTGGTAGGTTCAACAACACAACATTCCTTCTTTCTCCTGCACTATCATGTGCTCTTGGGCTGCAGCATACAGGAAGGGTTCAGACTGCATTTTACCACCTACTGGATAAGCCTGTACTTCACTAGGGATGAGATTCTGCACCACTCTTCCAATAGATGTAGCATAGAACTTGCAGCTCAGGAGGAGCGAGGCTAAGTGGCTTTAAGCCACCTTTACCACCTCCTGATTATGGGATGTTTCCGGGGCTGAAGTGACCTCTAGCATAAATGTCGACAGCCTGGGTAAAAGTCCACCCTTCACTGACATCACTCCCACTGAGTTCAGTTGACCCATAATTTAACAGCACTGGAGAGCTCTCTTAAGTTACGGCAGTTTTCGGCTGCCTATGGGCAGAAGCACTTGCCAGCCTCTGCTTCAGCCCTGTCCCAGTCTGCTTCTCCCAGCCCCAGTCTAACCCTTGGCACACCCTCTACACCAGAACATGTGAGGGCGTCTTCCTCAGAGGACAGCCATCCAATTCCTGTGTTGCAGGAACTCTCCTACACCTTTATGCTGTTCTTGTCCTTTTATCTGACATAAAGAGGCCAGAACATGGGGGAGAATTTCACCCTATGGATGAAATCCTGGCCCTATTAAGATCAGTAGGAGCCTTGCTATTGGTTTCAGTAGGGCCAGAATTTCACCCTATGTGCAGACTTCTATCATTCAAAGTACCGATTACTCATAAGCACAGTGTGATGTTCTATGCAGGATCACACTCTTAATTACCTGCCTTTTGAGCCATGATGATTCTGTCCTGTCTGTAGTTCCACTAAGTCTTTGTTACTTCAAAAATTTCCTTTTACATATGAGGCGATACAACTCCTTTCTGTTTTATCCTGACCTTTATTAAACAGCCTACAGTACAATTTCCCCTGTGCTTCAGTCTCCCCCATATATTTTAAATTGGCAATTTTTCCTTGTATTCAAATAAGAGACATGTAAGAAATCATTCAGGAACTTCCTTTAATTTATTCATAGCATTTAATTTCTACAGTAATCAATACATTGTTCTGAGATTTGTGTAGACATCTCTCAGCATCTGTACATATACAAGTTCAACATAGCTATTGATAGATATATACACACATGCATTTTGTCTCACTACAACTATTTGTAAACACACACACACACACTCCTACCTCTAGGCTTTATATCTATAATTGATTTTTAAAAAGTAATAGTACCATTTATTTGTTAATTCGTTTTTAAATTCTTTAACTAGGAAAGTTACTTATGAAAATACTGCTTGGAGATACCTCATAAAAACAAATGACATTATAAACATGAAGCATGCTCCCAAATGTGTAATACTTCATCTTTCCTAAAAAGCCATCAGTCTGATGAAACATCATGCACTTGTTGATTCAAATAATAATGAGAGCTAAGATACTTTTCACTCTTAATTTAAAATATAAACTTCCATGAGATGTGAACTTTTAAAAGTCTATTCTAGAGAAGAGTTGTCCTCTTTCTATTCTTTTTTGACAAGTCTGCACAGCCACATCTTGCACTGTTTAAAGCATATGTCTGTGCAGGAGTCCAAAATTGCTAGTAATGTGTTTCTACTAAGCCTACCTTTGTAAAGAGATGAAAGACAGTTTCCTTTGTCATTAAGTCTTCTAACTGTATGATTTAATAGTAACCTTGCAAATTACAATATATTAATCTGTTCTACAAAATTACTTCCTTCAACTATATGCCATTAGATAACTTATATACAGTATATTTCTGCTCTATATTATTAGCCACCCCAAATGATAATAGGAATAATCAGGAGTGAATTTGATTCACCAGCATGTAATGGATTTCTAATTTAAACACTATGTGACTCTTATATAAATCGTCTAACTATTAAGTACTTTTTCCCATCATAAAATCAGCATGATATTCTAAAATTGCATTTTGCTTTTTCACAGGCCAGGTCACTTTAATGTTTTAGCATTATCTAGCAATCAACTATTTAGTAGTTTAGTTTTAAATCAATCATTAAGGATGCATTACCTTCATTTTCCTTGTGTTTTCACTAACACCCTGTCTTCATCCTCATCTTCAAACTATTTTTGTGACCTATGAGGTCTGTTGCTGAGGTCTGAGTATGTCTATTGTTAGATTCAAATGTACCATCAAGGTAACAACTTAGACAGCTAAAATGAATCACTGATTAAATGTTGTGAAGAGCAAAGTCTCAAATACTGTTAGTTCTCGCCTTTGTCTGTAACTAAGAGTAAGTGGTCAGAGCTTCTTCACTTAATCCAGGCAAAATATTGCTTTGAAGGATAATTGCTAAATACATCAATAACATTTGTTAGGAAAAAGCAACAAAGAGTTCTGTGGCACCTTATAGGCTAACAGATGTATTGGAGCATAAGCTTTCGTGGGTGAATACCCACTTTGTCAGACGCATGCGGTGGAAATTTCCAGGGGCAGGTATAAATATGCAGGCAAGAATCAGGCTACAGATAACGAGGTTAGTTGAATCAGGGAGGATGAGGCCCTCTTCTAGCAAAACACCAAGGGAGGAGAAACTGCTTTTGTAGCGGGCTAGCCATTCACTGTCTTTGTTTAATCCTGAGCTGATGGTGTCAAATTTGGAAATGAACTGAAGTTCAGCAGTTTCTCTTTGAAGTCTGGTTCTGAAGTTTTTTTGCTGCAGGATGGCTACCTTTAAATCTGCTATTGTGTGTCTAGGAAGGTTGAAGTGTTCTTCTACAGGTTTTTGTATATTGCCATTCCTAATATCTGATTTGTGTCCATTTATCCTTCTACGTAGGGATTGTCCAGTTTGGCCAATGGACATAGCAGAGGGGCATTGCTGGCACATGATGGCGTATATTACATTGGTGGACATGCAGGTGAATGAACCAGTGATGTTGTGGCTGATCTGGTTAGGTCATGTGATGGTGTCACTGGTATAAATACGTGGGCAGAGTTGGCATCGAGGTTTGTTGCATGGATTGGTTCCTGAGTTAGAGTTACTATAGTGCAGTGTGTGGTTGCTGGT